>NC_068997.1:13221864-13226870 GCF_001194135.2 Octopus bimaculoides
GTAGTGGTCACCGATATATATATATATATATGTATGTATGTATGTATGTATGTATACATGCGTGCGCACACAGATATATACATGGATAAGTGTTGACTTATTCAAAGCATCGTTTTCTAACTGGACTAACTTCGAAGTCACAGACATCAAAGTTAGAAAATTATTAAAATATTAACCTCTACACACCAACTGAGTCATTTACACGTTCAATATTTGTTGCGTTAGTTTTTATGTATATTTAAAATTTCTTATGTTTAACACCGGCGCACAAATACAGACACACACACATACACACACATAGAACATAAATGTACATATGCGAATACGTTAAGGGAGAGGGAGAGGGTAGGGAGAGCGCGAGTGGATGATGTATAATGTGCGTGCAATTCATAGAAACGTGTGAAAATTGGTAGATGTATGAGTTGGTGGGACATAAGAGGATGGGATTATGGTGATGGTGGTGGGTGTTTCAGTATCTTGTGATATGTAATTTACTGATTGACAGATTGTGAAATATCAAAAGAACTTTTAGTTGTATAGTTTAGAGATACATACACACATACATACATACATACGTAGCGTACATACACACAGAGAGACACACACACATGCATACATACATACATACATACATACATACGTACATACATACATACACACATACACACATACATACACACATACACACACATACACGCATACATACATACATACATACATACATACATACATGCATGCATACATACCTAGAAATCTATCTGCGTACATACGTACGTACCTACATACATACACACACATACACATACATACACGTACAAACACACGTATATACACACATACATACACGTACACACAAAATCTTACAAATTTTAAACATCATTGTTTTTTCATAACACTTATTATCATTATTACTATTATTATTATTATTATTATTATTATTATTATTATTATCATTATTATCATTATTATTAATATTATTTTATTCTCTTATTAATATTAGTGTTGGTTTTTGTCTCCGTGGTCGTAACCATTGTTGTTTGTGTTGTTGATGTCGATGTTGTTGTTGTTGTTGCTTCAATTTTTCGATTGGTGAACTCGAGGGCGGCGTTGGTTGGTTGGTGCTACGCCATTTTGTTTCCTTCTTTTTTTGGTTTCTCTTTTCCTCCTGTAAGGTCTGTGTATGTGTGTATGTGCTTGTATATATGTGTGTATGATATGTATGTATGTATGTATGCATGTATGCATGTATGTGTGTGTGTGTATTTGTGTGTGGTAGGTGGTGGTAGGTAGGGGGTTGTGCGTATGTCTAACGTGCGGAGTTGGATCTGGATGAAATGGGGTGGAAGCCATCGCTCGTTAGTGTAATATGAATAGGTCATGTGATGTTACAGGCGGAGGGGAGGGGGGAGCTGGCGTATGGCAAGAGGAGTGTGGTGCGATGGCTTTGTGCAAAGGTGGCGCATGCGTGACACAAGTGTATTTTGGTTGGACAAAAAGTAATGAGACATGGTGAGTCGAAATGTCAGAGTGGAGTATATATATATATATATATATATATACCTACCTATGTATATATGTATGTTTGTATGCCTGTAGTGTATGTGTGTGCACATGCGCATGCATTTATGTATATACTTACGTATGTATATATGTGTATATCAATGTATATATATATATATATATATATATATATATATATATATATATATATATATATATATATATATATATATATATATATTATAGCATACATACACACGTATGTTTGTGCCCTGTTTGCATGTTTACGTGTGTATCTGCGTAGAGTGAAGTTGTCTTTTGATGTGAAGGGCTAGTACACGATTTTCAGACTTGACGTTGATAATGATTGCAAGCAGTGGTTTGTGATTTGTATTAAAATGTGATTTTGATGATGATTTGTTCGCTTGTAATGTTATTGTCATTATTATTCTTGTTGTTAGCAGATTATGAAAATCTGTAGAGCGTCACACAACTATATCTTCTTCGTTTAAGCACCGTGTCGTTTTGTTTTCGTTTCAAATCCCACCTGTGTGATATATTTTCTTTAATATGATCGATAAATTCGCACCAGCCAGCACTAAACTAGATTTTAATCATTTATATGCCTTCCTCAAAATTTGTGGTCGCCTTCCAGTTCATTTATTCTTTTACTTCTTTCAGTCATTTGACTGCGGCTATGCTGGAGCACTGCCTTGAAGGATCTAACTCGAACAAATCGACCCCAGGACTTATTTTTTAAAGCCTGGTACTTATCTTATCGGTCACTTTCACTGAACCGATAGGTCACACGAACGTAAACACTCCAAACCGGTTGGACAATATCTTCCAGAATTAAAACTTTGCCTTCAGACGGCGTTTGTTTTCAGTGTACCTTGGGATAATAAAATAAAATACTATTCCCATAATCGATTCCAAAATTGTGATTATAACCTTCCACAATGTGTATGGCCAAGTGTCAGTTGTAGAATCCATTACACAATGATGATAACGCGGCTGGTTGGCAGAATTGTTAGCACGCTATAGGAACAGTTTGGTGGCATTTCTGCTACATTTACGTTCAGGGTTCAAATGTCACTATAGTCTTTTTGCCGTTCATCCTTTCGAGGTCATTAAAACAATTACCGGTCATGTACTGTGGTCGATGTACCGTGTAGACATCATCCTAGAAAATATCAAGCGTTGTGTCCATAACAGAAAGAATCATTGATGATGATAAAACTTCAAGTGCGTGCTGCTAGAAAAGGACAATATAACCCGACCATGACCTTACTGCCTACTTTCTGCATTAGAAATCTCTGATATATTATACAATTTTTCTTTTGCAGGAATATATTAGTAAATAATTTGAGGGAGATTTGATACTATATCTAGCGCGATCAGCAAACACATGGAAGCTTATTTTTGGCTCCTTATTGCTGATGGTTTTTAGCTGGAGTATATTGGCAAAACACGCATTCTTCACAGATTACGATAGTATATCCTTGCTGTTATGTAGTTTAATAGCCTCTTGTAAGCACTGGCTTAGAGCTGGGTTTCTACGAAAACGTAAGCGTTACGTTGTTTACCTACACATAGCACATCATCCTTAGTGTACTGAATTTTCTCCCGATGATAAAATTTTAAGAGTGGTTTACATGATAGGTTTGCATTATAAATATATTCGACAGAATTGTGTTACATGTTTAAATGATAGGGTACTCTAGGACTGTGTGATTTATAAGAAATTTTGTTGTAATTTCTGACACAAGTAGACACTAGGACACTCCGTGTTGTTATTGTTTGTGGTATATTAGAGTTGTTGAAAGTAGTAGTAGCAGCAGCAGCAGTAACAGGGCATCAGTAACAACATTAGTAGTAATAGTAGCAGTTGTTGCTTCTCTTGTTTAACACTAGGTGAACCCTGACTGAGTTAACTAGTGGTCAAAAATGTTCCGGCCAAGACACATCACGTTTATATTTAGATATGGTGTATATTTTTTGAGGGAGATTTGGTTACTTTGTCATGCAAGCAATCAACAACACAGAAGATTCTTTCATGGGATTGTACAGCAAGTGCAGCTGAAATATGACATAATGACTAAAGCAAGTTTAACAGCAAAAATATTGTCACAAATCAGTGTCATATATAATGAATGTCATATATAATGTCATATGTAATGTATATAATGGTTGTTATTGTTATTGTAGTGGAGGCGCAATGGCCCAGTGGTTAGGATCGCGGTTTCGATTCCCAGACCGGGCATTGTGAGTGTTTATTGAGCGAAAACACCTAAAGCTCCACGAGGCTCCGGCAGGGGATGGTGGCGAACCCTGCTGTACTCCTTCACCACAACTTTCTCTCACTCTTACTTCCTGTTTCTGTTGTGCCTGCAATTCAAAGGGTCAGCCTTGTCACACTGTGTCACACTGAATATTCCCTAACAACTACATTAAGGGTACATGTATCTGTGGAGTGCTCAGCCATTTGCACGTTAATTTCACGCGCAGGCTGTTCCGTTGATCGGATCAACTGGAACACTCGTCGTCCTAAGCGACGGAGTGCCAACAATTTTTATTGTTACTCTTGTTGTTGTCTTCTCCGATCGGGCAGGCCTATGGCGGGCAGGTAGTCGGACGGACAACGAGGTGCTATGCGTAGACATCTTTTCATGCATACAAGAACTTCGCTGAGCTGACGACCATATATAAACCCCAACATGCAGTGAACAACCATGTGGAGTATTGGAGGACAATCTGGATTCATTACACTCTCACCATTGCCAAGTTCAATTCTAGGGGGCTACATCAGAAATGAAGTAGAAGAGCTTAGTGGTGAACGTACGAGACATGTTGTTCTTCTAGACTTATTGTTAGTAGACTGTATTTCTCGCAGGTTTGGGAGTCAATAATACAATTTAGTGTTGCAGCGATTTATGCACGTGATTTTTCATGCTTTCCAGACAAAGCTGAATGACCGTAAACTACATTAAAAAACAAACAGGGTGCATTACTTCACGAAAAGTCTAGCTTTTCAGACCAGGGTATTTTTCTGCTATATCTACTGTTCGAGTAAATAAGAGTAGGCACCCCAAAGAGCAAGCATTTGTGTTAACTTTGAAGATATTGTTAATGTTAGAGGCTTTGCTTTCAAAGGATGCATATTAAAATATAAATTGTAAAAACAAAAGCAGCGCAAAATAGGCAATAGTGCGCGCGCGAATTTATATTTGTCTGCGTGCGCATATGGAAAAGATACAGGGGTATCTGTGTTTGTGTGTGTGTGTGTGTGTGTGTGTGTGTGTGAGTGTATATATATTATATATATTATATATATATGTATGTATGTATGTATGTATGTATGTATGCATGTATTCATGTATCTGAGTGCAGTCTATCTATCTATCTATCTATCTATCTATCTATCTATCTATCTATCTATCTATCTATCTATGCAAATACAGGCGTACGTACGAATATATGTATGTATATATATATATATATATATA
>NC_068997.1:13226994-13230068 GCF_001194135.2 Octopus bimaculoides
ATATATGTGTGTGTGTGTGTATGTATGTATGTATGTATGTATATATATGTGTGTGTATGTGTGTGTGTGTGTGAATTTGCACGCGTAATTGCTTGTGTGATCCCTTTCTCTGTCTCCATCTCTATATTTGCGTATGCGCGTGTGTGTGTGTGTGTCTGTATGTAAGTATGTCTGTGTGTCTGTATGTGAACCTGCGCGCTTGCGTTCGTACATGTGTCGGTTATGCCATTAAAATAATAGGAAATCTCTGTTTCGCATTTTACTGATTTCTTCCCTTAATTTTCTATCCAACCTTTTAGCTTCAGAGATTCTTGTGAAGTTTTCTGTTTGTTATTGTCATCCTCATATCGTTACTGTTATTGTTATTGTCTCTATTATTGTTGTTGTTGCTGTTAATATTCTATATTTGGGTGCACTTCGTTATATTAATCGATTGTGCTGTCCACTGTTAAAATTTGATTCTTTTTTTTCTTTGGTTGTTTGCTTATTGTTCTTTTACCAATAGTTCGTATTGCTGTTGTCTTACCTCTTTCCGCTGCTGCTTCTACGCCTGCTACTGCTACTTTTAATGTTTCAAGCTGGTCTAACAATTTTTGCTGCTGTTGATGTTGGTGTTGCAGTTGCTGATGTTGTTATTTTGCCCTGTAGGTATGTATGTATGTATGTATGTATGTATGTATGTATGTATGTATGTATATGTATCTATGTGTGTGTGTCTTTGTCTCCCTGCTAAGGCTTGACAACCAGTATTTGTGTGTTTACGTCTCTGTAACTTATTGGTAGGGCAAAAGAGACCCATTAAATAAATACCAGGCTTAAAAAAAATAAGTCCTGGGGTCCATTTCTTCAGCGAAAACACTTAAAGGTGGTGCTCCAGCATAGCCACAGTCAAATGACTGAAACAAATAAAAATTAAAAAGGTATGTATAAATATATTTGTTTATAAGTATTATACACACATAGATACATATAGTAATATATACCAAATTCCAAATTGTTTTATAGGAGCATATTTACATTCAAACATTTAAAAGAATCTGTAAATGTTTTTGGAAATTTAATATAGACAAACGAGAGAAAACATTGCAACTTTTATCAGCATAAGCTCCCGGTTTCAGTCCTTTTATAAGACGATCTAGTCGGGCTGTCAGAGAATGGAAAATGTAAATGAATTTTAACTTTCATAATATCAGTTCTGGAAATTCACATGATTTTCTTCCCAAATTCACTCAATACTGGTCGTTGGTTTCCTTGTGGTGGCTGTTGGTTCGTGGCACTAAAAAAATTAAGCGACAGTTCTTTTAAGTTGCGTAAGTTGCTCTCTTGCTGATGAGCTTTTGTGAAATCGCTGAATTGGCAAAGGGAGAAGATCGTAAAATTTGACTGGTTCTTAGAAGCACATGTGTCTATATGTTCACTGTATTCTTTTCCCCTTTATTCCCGTATATTAATCTGTAATCAATGCAGAAATTATGCATTGTCTTGAGGATATCTTGGTTTACCCGATATAGTTCTCTCCACATTCTAAGCATATAGCTGAAGAGGTGAGATTTTCAGATGCAAAACAGAACTTATTTTTTATTGTGAAAAAATGTTCTTCGTCAACAGGGGTTTCCGGTTCTTCTAATAGATTTAAACATATACCACACTTGAATCCTCCTTATGTTTGTTTTCACAGTTGCTCCTGTCTTTCGTGTGAGAAGTTTGATCTGTATTAGTATTTCTTAATTGATTTGGTTGTCTAGATGGAAATGTATGCTAGGAATTTCAGTTCTTATATATTTCTTTTGTTTCGTTCGTGTTAGTTACTGGATATTGAATTTCTTGGTGCGTTGTATTCCATTATCGATTAAGGATATACGATAATTCTTGTCAAGATGTATATCCTTTATTTCTTAATGTCATATGTGTTACGAATGTTTTCATTGGATACAATTATGCAGACTCTTTCTGACCAGGTTATGAGGGACATTTAGTCTGGCATGTTTCGAAGAGTACGACTTAAAAGATAGATATTGTTTTGAGCCCGTAGAAATTTATAGTAATTGTCTGTCTCCTTGTCTTTATTACGATGTCTAAAAATGGGAGTCGGTCTTGGCTGTATTCCGTTGTGAATTCTATATTTTTGTTAATTGCATTCTGACGTGTTTTGAATTCTGATTTCTTTATGCTTTCATTCGATAAATTGAATCAATCATTGAGGTATCTTTTTTTTTGCAGTTTTCTTGTATATATTTAAAGAGTTTACAGATTTTGTGTAACGTTAAGTACAACGTGAACTCTAAATAACCAGATGTGTAAGAGAGGTGGCTGTGTTACACACCCACACACGCACACACACGCAAGCACACACATGCACACACACACACACGCACGCAAAACGCACAGACACACACAGACACGCACACTCTCACACATTGCTCTTCTTGTTTCCGATTTAGTTTTTGCTCTGTAGTCATACTGATGTATCCGTTTGAAGGTTATAGTCTGTTAGATGGAGTCCATCATTTATTTTATCCTGGAACTTATTATCTTCATCTCTGTTAACAGACCTACACATTCACGCATGTGCACGAGAATTTCAGTGTGATTCCTGGTAATATGCCAATACTGCCACTGGAAATCCCGCTATAAAGAATGAAGAAACCAAGATAGATTCTTTTCTAATCTAGGCACAAGGCCCGAAATTTTTGAGGAGTGGGTCAGTCGATTATATCGACCCCTGTACGCAACTGGTACATAATTTATCGATCCCGAAAGGATGAAAGGCAAAGTCGACCTCAGCGGAATTTGAACCCAGAAGATAAAGACAGACGAAATAACGCTAAGCATTTCGCCCGGCGTGCTAACGTTTTTGCCAGTTTGCCACTTTAGAAACCAAGATATATTCATAAATCGATAGACAGTTTGGCAGATTTTATATTGAAGTTATTTCGAAGCAAGTTTATGATTGAAAACAGAATATTTCAGGTAGGAGACAAAATGTTGCCAGCTGAGTGAAATTTATTGTAAAATTAATGTTGTTGTTTGTTCCTTCTCGACTCATACCTGGCTCATAAGGGCCGGTTTAATGG
>NC_068997.1:13231720-13233430 GCF_001194135.2 Octopus bimaculoides
ATATATATATATATATATATATATATATATATATATATACATATATATATATGTATGTATGCCCTATATGTATATATGTATGAATGCATGTATGTGGTTACATACATATACGCGAGCTCACACAAGCATATCTTTAACATCTAATCAGAAATTAATGTGTAGGATTTAAAAATAAATGATTATGGAGATTAAAAGGACGATTTTGAGATAGAAAACAACTTAGTAGACGATCGTGTTACCAATTATTCTGCACAGAACCTAACATTACTTCCTGACAAATTAAATTGTTTGTATGTTGCTGCTATTTTAACTGACACTTCACTATCTACAAGTTTGAAGTATTTTTTACTTCATCTATCTATCTCTTTCTCTTCCTCTATCTATATGTTAGCATATCAATCTACTTATCTATCTTCCCGTTCGCCCATCTGTCTACCTATATATCAATAATGCATACATGAATGTATGTGTTTGGCGGATGAATACATTTAGCGATCATTGTAAAGTGAAAAATATGTATTAGGGAATTTAGATAGAAGGGAACTAATGCTCTTGCGTATTATTGTAAATATTTTTATGTAAATGTGTTTTTAATATGGATATTGCATTATCCATTTCTTATCTGACATTTGTGCTTTCAACACAAGGTGATCAGCTATGTGGACATTTACCGCAGAGGGCGTCCATACATAATACAACAGCATCAAACATCCCATATTCCCGTGTGTGTGCGTGTGTATGTATGCATGTATATACATTCATATGTGCGAGTGTACGGGTGTGTGTGTGTATATATATATGTCTATACAGACACAAATACATACATATATGTATAGAAAAATGCACATGCACTTATATGTGTATGTATAAATGTATATATATATATATATACACACGCATATATATATATATATATATATATGAATGCAAATATGCATGTATGTATATATATATATATATATATATATATACACAAACAAACATTCATGTGTATATACGTACGGGCATCTGTATCCCCAATATGTATATTTTTCTGCGAAAATCACTTACTTACCTATTGCCCCCTTTACAAGCCCATATCTTCATCTTTTCTACATATTTCCATCCCTAAGTCGCTTTCCCCACCTATCTATCTATTCATCACTATTGCCCACTCGTTTCTTGCCCTGCACTCTCTCACCCTCTCACTTGCTCAATACCTCCCTTCCGTCCCCAATCTCACTCTCCATGATTGAGATTTTTACGTCAAGCGTTGAATGGTATCTATTTTCATGGGGTTAAAGTTTAAAAACTAAATTTTCCATGCACAATCCTAAGTTCATTCGTGCAAATATATCCAATCAAATGCACACACACATACATAGTTCTATACATACATAGTTCTATACATACATAGTTCTATACATACATAGTTCTATACATACATAGTTCTATACATACATTACATACACATATACACGGGAAATGTGACTGCACGTACACACATAAGCACACACACACACACACGTATACTGCAATGCAAGTTTGTATGTATACATATAAATATGTACGTATATCTCTATCTATATCTCTCTCTATATATATATTTTATGTATATATAAAGATAAATATATAGCGACCCATACACATACATATATATGCATATGTATCTATATTTATATATATCTATGTATATATATATATATATATATATATATATATATAATATAT
>NC_068997.1:13234629-13237129 GCF_001194135.2 Octopus bimaculoides
TATATATATATATATATATATGAATCTTTGTATCTTTGCATATATATAAAGATATATATATGTACGTATGTATGTATGTATGTATGTATGTATGTATGTATGTATGTATGTATGTATTCACATATACACTTATGCACTTTTGTGAGTATACTTCTGAAAATACAAATGTAAAATTTGAAAATACGAATAATATAACGAGAAAAAGTAACAAGTAATAACACTAACAAATATGTATATACACACGTATATATGCATGCATGTATGTATGTATATATGCCTATGTGTATATATGTATATATGCCTATGTGTATATATGTAGGCATGTACTTATATATATATAGGTGTTGTTTATCGATGTATATATCTATGAATGCATATTTACACGTTTGTCTACGTGTTTATGCAAAATACAACAATGGCAAAAAATAAAAAAGAAGAAAAATTGTTTGACTTTGCTTTCCATGGACAGAATCAAGTGATGTTATGAACTAGTCTAAAATTAATGGTGTCCCTTTCATGTGGTTCGTTGACTGATGTGACGTAAGTATAGAATAGCGCTGTGACATATTTAGCGTGCAAGGAAGACGTCGGAATTTACCACAGAAAACAGCAGAACTTGTTAACAAAACTTCTGAAATTTCTATTGAAGGCTCTGTGTATGAGGATGACCTCTCCGTATGAGTAGGAGAGAATGAACGTATTGTAAATGAGCAAAATAAAAACAAGGTAATAGAGAGACGAAGAAGAAGTAGAAGAAAAAATAAACTACTAACAACGACCTTAGATAGCCGGAAGTGAACACGTATACTCACATATCTATAGAATTGCGAAGAGAGAAGATAATAAATGAAAAAAAAAAATTAATAAAACAAAGCGAAAACAAAAACAAATGCAATAACAAAATGATTGTAAGGATTATATAAGTAAATGAATATATAGATAAATGTATATTACAATTATCTCCATTTTAGAGAGGGATGTCAGCTTTGAAAATAATATAACGAACGATTTGCTACAGGGACAATACTGTGAAATTAAGTTAGTGATGATGAAGATGATGATGATGATGATGATGATGATGATGATGATGATGAATTTAGATAAAAATGGGGTAGGTGATGATGAGGATAAAGACAGCGATTTTGAAGATGATTACCCAAACACCCACACGTAAATTCACACACAAACACACAGAGAAACACACATACATACACACACATACGCACACACAAACACACACCCTCCCCCCACACACAAAAACACCACCACACACACCCAGACATTTATTTATTCATACCCATGATATGCATAGTGATGGTATGTGAGAACTGTGATTCTAAACGCAGCGACGTGGTAGGAAATTTGTTCAACTAAAAGCAGTGCTCCAGCATAGCTGCACTCAAATGACTGAAACAAGCAAATGGAAAATAATGTGTGAGTATGGGCGCGTGAGTGCGTGTGTGTGTATGTGTTCGTGTTTCTTCATTCCACCGCTTTAATGAACAGAGTTGGATTCTTTAGGTCCAAGTAACCTAGCGGTTTGAGTAAAAAGAACTTCAAGGCGGTGCCCCTGTGTGACCACAGTCCAATGAATGTAAGTTGTAAAAACTAATATATATACACACGCTATACACTTCAGAAACTCGTTTTCATACTTATTAATATGCAAATATTTGTAAAATGTATGTTTATATTTTTATTTGTGTGTGAGATATATCTTATATCGACAAACTCAGGTCAACACATACACGGGTTGGTCAAAATGATGGTAAAACTTGATGAACTCAGATTTATTATCTAAGCCGGCGTTGGACTGCCTTTGGTACTAGGGCAGCTTCACCACTTTGCGGAACTTGTACAAGTTCTGAATGGTTGTTAGGGAGATTTTGAGACATTCTTCATGTACAACAGGCTTTAACTCTCTCAGCAACGACGGTGGAAGTAAACTGCTTCCCATTTGCGGTTTCAAAATGCGCCATAAATGTTTAGTTATAGTGATATTCTGGGACTAGTTTAAATATACTAATTCCCTTTTTTGCTTTCCGTACCAAACTTTTTTTATTAACAGATCCGTGTGAATCTGCGCACTGTAGGCCCGGAAGATTGCCCTGCAATCAAGGATCAACGTTTTCAGCGTTGTATATACAAGATGGAGCAAAATTCTCAGATGATCCTAGATGGAAACGCGGTCATACGTAAAAACTAAAGTGCCAAGAGAATTCCGTGATATGAATTTCCAATCATCACAGACCCACCACTCACGATGGGGAACCAAATATTCAAGATCATTGGTTTTTTTTTTAGGCTGTCTCCAGACATAAACTCATCCCGTCAAAGGGGCGAATAAAGATTCATCAGAGCAGTTTACATTGTTCCATTTTACTGTAGATCACTTCTGATAATATAGACAGCATTTCCTGTTCGTATGAAGAGTGATGGACCACTAATGGTATTAAACTTTATGGAATTCACAACGAACGGGTTTTATTAACACAATAGA
>NC_068997.1:13238727-13241696 GCF_001194135.2 Octopus bimaculoides
AGAGAGAGAGAGAGAGAGAGAGAGAGAGAGAGAGAGAGAGAGAGAGATACAGAGAGAGAGAGAGAGAGGGGGAAGAAATAAATTGAAAGAGAGATAGAGAAGGAGAGAGGAAGAGAGAGTGGAGAGACGAATGATAAAACAGAAGCAAAAAGAACCAAATAAAATGGCTGACATAATAGAGAATGAGCAATAAGTAATACTTGTTTCTCGCTCCTCATTTTCTTTGCTCGAAAAATCTGACGAACATAACCAACTGTGAATGATGTAGACAGGACCTATCACGAAAGCTGGTGACATTTGCATCATCGGCTCTTATTTCACCTGAGCCTGCGATTAGAATACTTGATACGGATTAAGAAAACGAGAAGGAAATGTAGCTGCATAAACTTCATTAAAACTCTTTTGAATAACTATTTTAGACTTCAGTCAAAGAGATATCTGCAGCTGCCGAAAATAAAAGGTGGAAATATATTTATTTCTCTCTTTTGTACAGTTTTTGTTATATTTATTTCTTTTGTCCGTTTGTTGTATTTATTGCCTTTTATCTTTTTAACCATGGAGTACACATTTGCACACACACACATCCCATATACAAACACTAATATATTTACAAAGTAATCTCCCACATGCATGTATATATAGATGCCCGTATATATATATATGTATATATATATATGTATATATATATGTATATATATATATGTATATATATATATATATATATATATATATATATATATATATATATATATATATATATATATATATATATGTACATGCGTGTGTGTATGCGTAGATATATATATATATTTATATATATATATATATATACGTACACGTATGTGTGAGTGCATATGTGTGTGTGTATGTATTTATATATATGTGTACGTATTTATATATGTAGGTATGCATGTATGTATACATATACATACATTCCTCTAAATATACGTACATACATACATACATACATACACACACACACACACACACACATATATAGTCACTCATGCATAGGTGTACACATACATACTGACACACAGAAATACTTTCAGATATACATATATAAATACCCGTGCACCACTCCAATTCGCGCGTGCACCTTCATGTTCGGCTACACTTGTAAAGAGACTGTCAGAGCGATTGATTGACTACTCTTCAATTTTCAACTCTGGTGTTTCGTCCAAAGTATTCAGTATCCTTATATTTATATATCTTTATAAGAACCAAGCCGCCTTTATTATACTCATCTTCTGTTTTACATCGTTATGGTAATAATTAATATTTCTAGAAGTATATGTTTTACTCTTTTACTCTTTTACTTCTTTCAGTCATTTGACTGTGGCCATGCTGGAGCACCGCTTTTAGTCGAGCAAATCGACCTCAGGACTTATTCTTTGTAAGCCTAGTACTTATTCTATCGGTCTTTTTTGCCGAACCGCTAAGTTACGGAGACCTAAAGACACCAGCATCGGTTGTCAAGCGATGTTGGGGGGGGGGACAAACACAGACACACAAACAGACACATATATATATATATATATATATACATATGCATATATACGACGGGCTTCTTTCAGTTTCCGTCTACCAAATCCACTCACAAGGCCTTGCTCGGCCCCAGGCTACAGTAGAAGACACCTGCTCAAGGTGCCACGCAGTGGGACTGAATCCGGAACCCTGTGGTCGGTAAGCAAGCTACTTACCACACAGCCACTCCTGCACCTATGCCACTCCTGCACCTATTCCACTCCTGCGCCAAACGGAATGAGGCTTTCAACTGTAATCATTAGACCTTATTCTATCTATTTTGTTTTAGTTGTGTTTAGATTAGTTTGGATTAGATTGGATTACTTATTTTGAGCCCACGGCAGGACGAAGGACTCAGCATGTTCTTTCCATCAACCGCAGTCTGATGTGGAGGCCGGGAATTTGAGCTCGATTTCATAGTGGTTTGATGGGCCTACTCTTCTACACTGGCTCAACATGGCATGGCAGAAAGATGTGAATGTTTTTATACGTATTCTTAGAAATAGTTAAGTCGATTACATCGAACCCGGTGCTCAACTGGTTCACCTGAATGGATGAAAGGAAAAGTCGACCTCGGTGAAATTTGAACTCAGAACGTAAGAACGGATGGAATATCGCTATGCATTTCACCCGGCGTGCTAATAATTCTGCTAGCTCATCGCCTTGTACTTAGATAAATTCTTATATTTAGTTTAACTTGACGCAAACATGGCTGACCCTTCCTGCTTACACTCGTCAAACCTATCAACGCGGAACTATGTTAAGAAATCCTATAGTCAATTCTGGTCATGTGTCTGCCCTTTACTGGCATCACCATTGTATCCTTGTCTTCTCTGCAACTGGCGAAATAATGATGAGAAAAATCCCAGTTCATTATAATTTATTCAGATGACTACGGCATTTTTGAATAATAGTTAAAAATTGTTTTAAAAAATCTGTCATCATTGTTTCATTACTCCATATCTTTCTTAACATGTTTCTTTTTTCGAATTGTATTTTAATGTATACCTTCTGAATAAATTTTCATCCATCTCTCTGTGTGTCCGCCTGCATGCCTGCCTGCATGCTTGCCTACATTAATTTTGTTTGACTGTCTGTCTGTCTGTCTATCTATCTATCTATCTATCTATCTATCTGCATGTCTGTCTGTCTATCTCACAATCTATTATACACACACACATATATACACACACACACACATATATGCATACACACACACGTGTATAAATATATTTATGTGTGTGTGTGTGTGTGTGTGTGTGTGTGTATACACACACATACATACATTTATACATACACATATTCACGCACGCATAACATAGAGTTTACATACTTGAAGCCAGCCTCTCTTCCGTTCCAGCTTTCTACCTCATTCGATCGCATTTCCTTTCTTTGCAACACACACACACACACACACACACACACACACACACACACACACA
>NC_068997.1:13242334-13243362 GCF_001194135.2 Octopus bimaculoides
TATATATATATATATATATTACCCTCCGCAAACATAAAAACACCCTCACACATGTACATTCTTCAATTTTTCACCAATGAAATGGCTTCATCTCCCGGAATTACTCAAAAGAAACAATGGTTGAAAGCATGACGCTGCGTAGTTTCCTGAACCCGATCAGATTTGATCCCGTCTGTAGAGCGCCAGTTGACCGTAACAACGTATCTTTAAATAGATACAATTAATGAAATTAGGTTAAAAGTTTCAATGAGTCTCTTAATACGTTTTCCTTCTCGCTACCTCCATTTACATGTCCGTTACATTGGTATGAAACACGCAGCCTCAAACAGGGCTTTTATTTTCTACCGTCTGTTCACGTGAATAGGACTGTACTACAGGACATAGATGTAAATGATACAAGCTTGACTGCTGTTGTTATTAACGATGATCTTGCTATTGTTGTTGTTGTTGTTAGGCACTAAGTTTGTTCTTGAGCGAGTAAACGTATGACGGAAAATGTTTCTGCGTTGATGCTTTGTATATTTTTGAGCCATGAGTAAAGGGTGTGTCAGTTACTTTTTACAGAGCCTCGACTCTACTGAGAGTTATGGATAAGTTATCTAACAAGTGAGAACTAATCCGAAATACTTGTAACAGGGTGGATTCTGTTAAAGGTCCTTATGGTTGGAGCTGGATTACAAATCAGAATTCAAAGATCCAGAACAAATAACACAAGGTATTTGGTCCAAGATCCTTACACTTTGGTGTCAAGGCTAAACAGGAAGATCAACTGACCAGAATATTTCTTACATTCACACTAATCCACCAGCGCATGGTCTGACTTTGAACTTCAAAAGAATGAAGAACCGATTTGATTCTGGTGGGATTTGAACAAAGGCCATATGGTTTCTAATCCAACGTTCGTGCAGTTCATTAGTCCACTAATCCAGGATTTGATACATTTCTATCGATTTCGAACATAAAAACACATGTAAAGTTGACTTTGGCCAATTTAAACTCAGAGTCGGAAACACACACACACACACGCA
>NC_068997.1:13248503-13250125 GCF_001194135.2 Octopus bimaculoides
ATAGAAGTAATTTTACTTTAGATTGAAGGATTACTCAAAGCATTTAGTAGAGCATAAATTTATTATTCTTTAACAAGAATAGTATTGACAATAATTTGGAAGTTTCGGCCAGCTAGCTCATCATCGGATTATGTATGTATGTATGTATGTATGTATAGACAGATAGATAAGCAGACATACATGCATACAGACGGAAAGACAGACAGATTGATAGATATATAGATAAATAAACAGACAGACAGGCAGGCAGAAAGATCGAGTGACTGTAAGACAAATATATAGATAGATGGCTACAGTGACTTAACGTCTCTGAACGTTGATTTGAAATGTTTACAACTTTGATTTTCAATCCATAGATTTTTACTTCATCAAATCTTCCGGCGCTAATTTAAATGTAGTCTATCCTGTACGTAAATGATAAGAAATATCAAAATTCGACCATCATATTTGAAATGCCGCATATTTAGTTTCTTCCAAAAACCAAATATATTAGAAGAAACTTGTGGTAAATCACCTTCCTGGTGACATAAATATATGAATAGGTTAATAGAAACGAATTTTAAAGCAATTTTGCAGCCTGAAGTAAACACTGTTTTATCAGTTTAGGCATTTGCTTGAAAGCTTTCGAACAATCAATTACAGTTAAAGGGATGGGGGCAATTATTTGGACTAATGTAGTCACATGTGAAGGAAGAGATTATAGTTTCCATATCGAATCGGTACTGTAATGTTTCTTGATAAAATTTGTAAGTCCCTTGTAATAATTATATCTAAAGGTATCTTTTTCTCTTTTTTAGTTTATGTACTATTATTTAAATAACAATGTAGATAATTGGATTTATATATGTTTTAATGGATAAATATGTACTCACACGCATGTATACACACACATATATCAATTTACATATATCAATAACATTGGTTATTATTGATGAGATCAAATTTAAAAAGAAAAATACGTAATCACCCGACACTCCATCCATTCCCAGCCTCACAACAAAACGGAGGAGGAAATTAAGACAAAAAAAATACTGAATGAAGTTAATTTTTTAGAACATGATAAATACCAAAATAATTTTAAAGAATTTCCTCTAAAATATAACTCGTTTCTGGAGGTGGGCCAAAGAAATGAAACCTTAATATTTTGTAACTTTTTTTTTTCTTTTTATTTGCATATGAATTTTGGCATCGTTTCAATCGTAAATCTAGGAACTTTCTCGAAGAATATGATCGTAAGCACTATTTAATGCTTTCAGTGAGACCAGTGATGTTGAAGTGGTATGAGATTATATAACTGATCACGTCAAGGATAAAATAAGATCGGTTCCTTCTTACTGTCATTTTAATCATCCATCTATCTGTCTATCTATCTATCTATCTATCTATCTATCTATCTATCTATCTATCTATCTATCTATCTATCTATCTATCTAGCTAGATAGATAGATGGATCGATATTTATTTATCTGTCCATCTACCTCTGTATCTATGCATCATATAACGCTTCTTATATCATTCTACATTGTTCATTAAGGGATTAGACTATGACTGAAGTACTCCAGGATGTACACACACACACACACACACACACACACACACACACACACACACACACACACACA
>NC_068997.1:13250617-13251347 GCF_001194135.2 Octopus bimaculoides
GTGTGTAGTGGTGTACGGCTTAGAGGTTAGGGCATTCGGCTCATGATCGTAAGGTCGCGAGTCCGATTCGCGAAGGTGCGTTGTGTCCTTGAAAAAAAACACTTTACTCCACGTTGCTCCTGTTCACTCAGTTGGCAAAAATGAGTTGTGCTTCTATTTGAAAGGGCCAGCCTTCTTATACTCGGTATCACCCTGAATCTCCCTGTGAACTACATTAAAGGTATGCTTCAACAATTTGCACATTAATTTCACGACCAAGCTGTTTCGCTGATCGGATCAACTGGAACCCTCGTCGTCGTAAGCGACGGAGTGACAGTGTAGGCATATATATATATATATGCCTACACACTTCGTACTTATAGAAAAAGGAAATAAAAACAAAATGCAAAATACACAACACAATAGCTGTATTAATGACAATTATCACATCTTAACAAAGATAATCTTCGCAGAAACTTGTAAAAAGAAGAAAATAAGCTGCCGTACAAGCACAACAAGAACAACAAGAAGAACTCAATGATAATGAATACAACTACAAGAACATCAATTCGGAGAAGAAAGGAATTAATAATAACAATTAACATTGGAGAAAACAATTACAGGAATCGTGAAAGAAATAACGACACATATCAAAACAAATACAAGCGAAATTGAAGACAGATAGTAACTAGAGCAACGGCATTCGACAGCCACAAGAAAAATTACGAATAAAAATAGACCATGCTTTTTT
>NC_068997.1:13251738-13253047 GCF_001194135.2 Octopus bimaculoides
TATATATATATATATATATATGCATATATATATATATATGCATATATTTATGCCTGTATGATATGGGAAACGAAACAAAGAATAGAATTTGAATGAAACAAATAAAACAGATGCAATTAAACAATGTAAAATGTTTTGCGATATATAACCCAACACCACCACAACAAAAAAAAAAAGACACCAAACTTAATTTGTTTTCAGTATTTGTCAAACGTTCTACTTAAATTAATGGCGAACAACTAGGAGAGAGAGGGAGAGAGGCAGACAAAGAGAGAACCAGTTAGAGAGAGAGGGAGAGAGGGAGAGAGGGAGAGAGGGAGCAGGAAGAATATTGGCAACAAGACGGAAAGAGATTGTGAGAAGGAGAGAGAGAGAATGAAAGTGAGAGAGAGATAGAGATAGAGACTAAGGATAATAAGAGAGATAGAGAGATAGAGAGGGACTAAGGATAATTACACAGAGAGAGAGAGAGAGAGAGAGAGATGGAGAAAGAACGAAAGTGTAAGAACGAGAGAGATAACGAAAGTGAGAGAACGGAGGAGAGAGAGAAAGAGAGAACAGGAGGGAAAGAGAGAGAAAAAGAGATTAACAAGAGCTGACGATAGTCCATACAGAAAAACAGTGCATTTGTGGTAGATAGATAGATAGATAGATAGATTGATAGATAGATAGATAGATAGATAGATAGATAGATAGATAGGTAGGTAGAATGAATGCGAAAGAGAATAAGAAAGACACTCAGATATTAATGAATTGGAGAGATGCAGAGAAATGAGAAGTAAAATAAGCAGAACAAAAAGAGGAGACAGTGAGAGAGAGGAGACAGAGAGAGTGAGAGAGAGAGGGAGAGAGAGAGAGAGAGATAGAGAGAGAAAGAAGAAGAGAGAGAGAAAGAGAGTAAAACATATAGTATGATCAAGTCAGACAAGGTGACGGAGTGAAACAAAGTGGAAGATACATAAAGTAATGAGCATGATAAAAAGTGACAGGGACAGAAAGAGATACATAAAAGGAGAGAACGTGTACGAGAGGAATAAAAAGTGAGAGAAAGACAGATAGATAGAGAGAGAGAGGGGAAGAGCAGTGACAGAAAGAGGAGAGTGAACAGGATAATGCAAGTTATAATTGTGAAGTGTATTTATAAACGTGTGCACGCAAATATATGTATATCAATTTAGGTATGAGCATGTATGTGTACATGTGTGTATATGAATGTGTGCAGGTGCGAGTATTCCAGTGTGCATGTCTGGTTGTGAGATGTTATGTTTAATGGGTTACATATATATATATATATATATATATATATATA
>NC_068997.1:13253296-13254008 GCF_001194135.2 Octopus bimaculoides
TGTGTGTGTGTGTGTGTGTGTGTGTGTGTGTGTGTGTGTCTGTGTGTGTATGTGTGTGTGTGTGTATGTGTGTATGTGTGTGTGTGTGTGCGTGTTAATACACCAATGCACACACACAAATATATATATGTATAGTTATTTAAATGAATGTGTATATACACACATCCCTACACACACACACACACACACACACACATATATATATATATTTGCACATATACGTACCGACGTATGTATATATAACACACGTGAAAGAATGAAGCAACTAGCAGATAATTTCGTTAGTGCAAAGTGGTACTGGATAATGTGATAATATGCATATATTTCTGTATTTAATTTTCTAACTAAATTAAAAAGGCAACAATCAAGCACAAACACATACACACACACAGACACACGCACACAAACACACACACACACACACACGCACGCGCACACACACACACACTGACTCACAAAAGTTAACACTCACTAACGTATGTATGGATGCACACATTCATACCTGTTTTATAGGATTAGTTAATTCTTCCTATCAATCTGCGTAATGTCTAGCACAGTGGCGTCTTACAATTTAAGCGTTAATCTACATTATATTTACATGGCTGTTATATATGTAAAGCATTAATTTTACACAGCATATATTTATTCGTATATGTGTAGGTGCATGTATTTTGTCTGTAAATATATATATATATACATATATATATATATA
>NC_068997.1:13255162-13258494 GCF_001194135.2 Octopus bimaculoides
ATATATATATATATATATATATATATATATATAAGCATAAATAGATGTTCACGTATACACGCACGCGTATGCTGACACACTCGCATATGCATATACTTACACTCGCATATATACATACATGCTTACGCTCACATTTATTTGCATATATGATCATCTGAACTTAAAAATATAATGACGTTCTGTTGTTAAAGCTGTTATGCACATACCATCATATACGTATACTCTCAGAAACACACAAAAAATTCAACACACACATATCCTGTATATTTTACATATATATATGTATACACGCTTGTAAATACATATTAACTTTCAGTTTACAAATATTCGTTGATTTCAGTAATTTCACTACATTTTTTAAAAAGTGTTTTTAATAGCATTTGTATTTAATTTTTTTATTATTTTTTTCTTAATTTTATGTATAATCTTAAATGCATTTAAAAAGCTTATTAAAATATTATGTTACATTTGCGATACAAGAAGTCATTTTTTATTAATATGTCGATTTTTTTTCCTTATTATTTTTATTTTTGAAAGAAAACGCTAATTTAAAGAATTGAGGTAACGAAAAATCAGCAACGTCTATAAAAAAACAAACAACATCAACTGCGATGATGATGACGATAAAAATGTCGAAACAAAACAAGCAAAAGTACGAAGAGTATGTGTTGATGAGATTAAGTAAATAATATTTGCCTCTATTTCTGAAAAGTATAGAGTAATGTCAGAGGTGAAGAATGATAAAGATCTAGTTATGAGATTTTCACAACTTGCCACAATTTCGAAGAGTAGAGAATGTGACAGAACTAAGACAGATACTGATCTATTTATAACATTTTCACAACTCTTCCTGGTTCACCCGAAATGACAAAAGAAAACCCAAATAACAAATGAAAACCAAAATATTAAAAAAAAAAATGAATAAAAAATAAACTGGTGGTAAAACAAATGAAAATAAATACAAATACGAGCTTTCGTTGTTGTTGCTGCTGTTGTTGTGATGGTGGTGGTGATTGTAGTAGTAGTGATGTAGGGGTGATAATGCCGGGAGGTGGAATTGAAGTTGATGTGTCGAGATAGAATTCAAACAGAGTAACTAATAGTTTTCAATTTCTGGCATGAATACGAAAACAAACAATAGAACAGCAATTACTTAATTTCATTTCGTTTGCTGTTCTTCTTCTTATCGTTGCTGCTGTTGTTGCTCCAACTGTATTTGTTGTTTTGTCATTTCTGCTGTTGCTGCTGCTGCTGCTGATGATGATGGTGATGATGATAATTATTTTTCTTTTTAAACAGCGAAATACAAAATGTCGGATTTTCTTGTCTTATTTCTTTGTTTATTTATATATTTATTTTTATTTTCACACGAGTGAAAAAAAAAAAGAAACACACACACACACACACATACACACACACACACACATACACACAGTTCAACTTTAATTACCTGATGTTGTTCACAGGGGAGGTAAGCAAAGATCAATTTTCAGTGACAAAACAATGCTACCACAGCAGCAGCTGCTGCTGATAGTGATGATGATGATGATGATGATGATGATGATGATGATGATGATGGTGGTGGTGGTGGTGGTGGTGGTGATGATGATGATGTTGTTGATGATGATGATTCTAACTTTGTAACAGAAAAACTTAATTTGCTGGTGAGGTAAAGTCGATTAAAAGGATTTCACACCACCAATCTTAATTCTTTCCATCCCAGAAGACAGGAAGCTACAATTAACCCTGGCAGGATTCGAACTCAGAAGACAAAGAATCATATGAGTATTTTCCAGGGGGAGTCTATCGAATCTATCACATATGCAATAATACTATTAACAGAGATACAAGACCACGAATTTAGATGAAAATACGAGTAATGAAATCAGCCCTCAGTATCTGGCAAAGTGAAAGCACATGGCCCAGTGGTTAGAGTGTTGTACTAACGATGACAAGCTTGTGGTCTCGATTCTCGGATCGGGCAGAGCGTAGTGTTCTTGAGCAAAACACTTCATTCGATGTTGCTACAGCTCATTCAGTTATAAATGGATAACCGTGCAACTGACTGACGTCACGTTCAAGGGGAGAAAGCTTTGTACTATTGTTATCTCGGTCACTAAAGCGTTAGGAAAATTGGGTAAGCAGCTCTAGAACACGAAACACGTAAGAATAATATTCAGGAATTGATGAAACTCAGACGCCTCTTAAAGACATCTGTGAAACATTCTGCAATTCCGGTTATATCAGTCTTGTCCGCCACAGACGTCCAAAGGCTTATTACATGAATAATATGAAACATGACACTCTTGCACTAAATAGGGGCAGGTCTCAGTTAGAACCATTGGTGTAAATGCATCATAAAACTCGACTTTATACCTTTCAGTACCAATAACACACCTGCCTCCAATAATTATTAGCTTTCTACAAATTTCAGGTGGAACCTACTGTAAAAAATAATTTTTATACCTGCGATGGTACTGCTGTTATATGCATTTACAGAAAGGTCACTCAAAAGATTTGCTTAAAATCGGTCACTAACATATATCAACACCCAACCAAAAGACGTGTCTCTAAGAGTTTCTAACGCTACACGACAAGCCAGGGCTTTTCAAAATCATCTGGCTCCCTCCTTTCGTCATACAAATTATGCCCAACTCGAGGTCATATCAACAACATTCAAAGGCAAGTCTATCATTGTACATATCTTAGCCGCAGTTGTTAAGCGAACGTCATGAATGACGTTCTCATTATAGATTTACCTGGAAATATAAAGAAACTGGTGAGGGAGATTAGAACGTTAGTTTAATGGTTAGTTTAATGGTTAGTTTAATGGCTAATACTGTAATAAGCACTACAGTGAATAAGGGAAACAATTCAGGGAGGATTTCCGAAATATTTTAAATGTACAACAACGCATAGACTATAGCTAAATGCTGAACGAGAGATTCGAAATGAATTTTCTCCAATACATCTGAAAAGAAACGTATTTCCAAAAAATATATATATTCATAAAGTTAATTACACTGAAACTCCAACCACGCTACAAACAATAGTTCAGTTATCGTTTACATATTTGAGGTTCTAAGCATTAAATAACATTTTAGAAACAGTTATGTAGTAAAAAATAAGTAACATTTATTCAATGAGGTATTACTTCAGAGAAAATTTTTTTTTTTACTAATTTATGTATTTACACACTTAAACATACTATATATACTATACTATATATGTGTTGGTTTTTGTTTGCTACCTTGGAACCCTCCGCTTAGCAGGTTAATCCACTTCGCGGGAAGAGCTATTCTAAGAGCGCGTTCTGCCTCATCTTCGAAACG
>NC_068997.1:13258504-13258815 GCF_001194135.2 Octopus bimaculoides
TTAATCCACTTCGCGGGAAGAGCTATTCTAAGAGCGCGTTCTGCCTCATCTTCGAAACGCCTAGTTTAGAATAGAGGCAGCTGATGAAGGAAAAGTTCCGTAAGTGGCTTGTCTGTTTCCCTTTGCGTTCATTCTATTGTCCGTAAAAAAAAGTCCGTTTTTTGTGCTTTATTTATGTTCCCGTTCCTTTTTTGACGTGCTGTTCCCGGATATGCATCTATATATACATGTAGATGTAGGTAGGTATGTACATATATGTATGTATACATGCATATGCCCATATATCATTTGTATTATATATATATATATAT
>NC_068997.1:13258923-13261423 GCF_001194135.2 Octopus bimaculoides
ATAAGTTCAAATATTCCATCACTGTCATTATAATCACTGTGCATTCTTATCTTCCTCCTCTTCCTTTTCCATCAAGGCCGTGTATTCCTGATCTTTTTCTTCCTCCTCCTCAATCTCTTCAAATATATATTAATGATTACTGCAGAACTATCGATAAATGTCATGAGATCTGTGGGGATTTTTTTGTCTTTTCATTTATGTTAACTTTATTTTTATTCTCTCTCTAGATCGTTGACCATCTACCATCAATAGTCTTAATGAATGTGTACCTATGTTTCTTGATTGTGTGAGTTCCTCTGTGTGTGTGTGTGTGTGTGCGTGTGCCAATGTGTGCCTATTCATGTATGTGTAAAGTGAAAGCCACGTTTTAACGTTTTATCATAGGTTAATCAACATTTATTTCGGGTATTAATAACTTGTTTAGCAATTGTTGCGGAACATACCTTTATCAGAGGATATACTTTTTAAAACCATTATATACATACATCCATACATGCACACACACACATTATATATATATACGTATATATATATGTGTATACATACATATATGTAAATATACATATATATATACATATACATATGCATGAATATATATATATATATATATATATATATATGTAGGTATAAATACTATGCGTTTGTCCTTATTATCTTTTGTAATTACGGTTTGGTTGCCCGTAGGATATCTAATGAACAATCTTGCCAGTACACGCATGTACGTATTCATGTCTATATATATGAATATCTCTCTCCATATACGCAACAATTTTGCTTGTTTTTCGATAGTACAATCTATAGGCATGTATGCATGTGTGTATGTATGCATATGTATATATGTATGCATGCATGTATGTATGCAGGTATGTATTTATGTATGTATATATGTATATATATATATATATATATATATATATATATATATATGCATATATATATTAATATGTGTTTGTATATTTACATATATCGAGAAGTTACGAGAGATTCAAAGCCATATGATACAGATGGTCCGTTAATATTCAGATATACTTGCCTATTAATAAATTGCGAAATATATATACATCTATACATACATATATGTATGCATGCATATATATATATATATATATATATATATTGACTAGCTTGGCTTTTTTCTGGTGGGGATACCTGAAAGAGAGGGTTTACGTCAATAAACCGGAGACCCTGGTGCAACTGAAAGAGAACAATAATACAGAAATCAGAGAAATGAGATCTGAAACTCTTTAGGATGTAATGGTGCAAGCTTTGGAAAGAGCAAGCGCGTCCGAAGCTGAAAATGGGAGCCATTGAAGCGATGTCATTTTTCACATGTGATGTATTAGGGTTGCAAAATTTGACTGGTGCATTTTAATTTCCATTATGTCTTTTATATTGTATCAAACTTTCATGCATTTATTTGTAAATTTAAGGAAGTTATTTAAAACTGAAACCCATCAGTGACTGGTGGGACATGTATGTACATACACATACACACACATATATAAACATATCTACCTGTATATATTTATGAATGTATGAATGTATATACGTATGTATGTGCGTATGTACGACGGGTTTGTTTTAGCTTCCGTCTACCAAATCAGTCCACAAAGCTTTGGTCGAACCGGTACTACAGTAAAAGACACTAGTCCAATGTACCACCCAGTGGCACTGAACTCGGAGCTACGTAGTCAGCAAAAAGTAAAGAGAATGAAATATTGTTTGCCTAACTGTAGAGGATCGCTGTTTTCTTTTCCCACTTTTTTGTTGAAATACAAGAACCGAAACTTCTGAGCATCAGATCTTCGCCTCTGTTAAACGCATTTACTATTTCTTCAAAGACCAATCTAATAAATTAACCGTCAACACGATAATAATCCTAAAAATGACACGACACTGAAATATGAATATATGCAAAGAATCTACTACACCACAAATATACCATTAACACTATAATATTTTCTACTCTAGACACAATACCCGAAATTTGGGGTGAGAGGGCCAGTCGATTAGATCGATCCCAGTACGCAACTAGTACTTAATTAATCGACCCCGAAAGGATGAAAGGTAAGGTCGGCCTCGGTGGAATTTGAACTCAGAACGTAACGATAAACGAAATACCACTAAGCATTTCGCCCGGCGTGCTAACTTTTCTGCCAGCTCACCGCCTTATAACTTTAAAAAATTATTATATCCACACTGAATACGCGTGGCCTAGTGGTCAGGATGTTGCACTCACGATCTATTGATATTGTGGGTTCGATTCTCTGACTGGGAGGCTCGTTGCTTTTTTTTTCTCTAGCAAAACACTACGTTTCACCAGTTCCCCTTTCGATCAAGGAGGTAATCTTGTCTCGCTTGTCAAGTCAGATAACGATAAAAATGACAGCAGCAAAACCGACCACAACAACAGGAAGCAACAAGGACAAGCACATGTACAAGACCAAGAAGAAAAATACCAGCCAAGAGCAGCAATAATTGCTGATTATTGTTTCATTCA
>NC_068997.1:13263923-13267803 GCF_001194135.2 Octopus bimaculoides
AGGAGAGAAGAAAAACTGGCGAGGGAGAAAGATAATATAGAAAGAGTACAACAACGGAAAAAATAGATAAACGTGGGGGTGGTTACTATTAAAGAAGAAATAGCTGCTGAAATGTTTAAATAAATAAATAATTTAAAATTCTCGCCGAGTGTCTTTATGTTGTTATTGAAGATTTTAGCGTTGATATTTAATCTGATGATATTATCGTGGATGGTTGAATGGCAGGATTGTTAGCTACTTAAGGCTTTATTGTAGATGTGTGTCTGTCATCCAAGACTTCAAATTCCACCGAAAAATTACATAGAGTAACAGTCAAGTACTAAACCTGAACAAAACGACTATGCTCACCCATAAAATACGCCCTTGTTACAAATTGATAAGTTATCTGCAACAATGGTGACCAACACTGAATATGCTACAACTGAATGAAATCTGCGACACGATTTTAGTATTGATTTAAGATTTTTGTGTTTCTTCTTACAAATATTTTGTACTGCCCACAGGAATTACACGAACGTTAATATTTCAAAAATTACCCTCAACGTATAAAGTCTTCTGGAGACCCCAACAATCTTGATTCTATTTTCATATTTGGACATGACTTAATATAGAAGAAAATAAAATCCTCCGGGAAATGCCGTTTAACAAATCACGTTAGTGAACTTGCATTCATGGATGTTATAACGTTGACGATAAATACAACACAAATGGAAATTATTCCAAAATAATTCGCTATGAAATTATTATGCCCATTCTTGTATATTCGAAGGTAGCTTACTGTTGCAGAGTGACTATGCATATTTACATTCGTTACTATTAATTTAACCTGCTAAAGATCAAATTTTGTAGCATATAGATTAAATTTTCAGTTCTCTAAAAAATATTCACGGTAGTGTGATCACATCTCATCTACCGTGCAACTCCAAGCTGAGGCCACAACTTAAACATCTTTCAGGTCTTATTACGGTATTTAGATTACTTATCTATCTTCTCCGTGTGCCTTCTCTTTACATACACATAGAAGAATAGTTACTATTTCATTTTCCGTTTCTCTAATCTCTTAGGTTAAAGACAAACACAGCAATAAGATAATATGTAGTACTTGTATCGGCTGCATAGGTATTACTTTAAAGTTAGTTCGTATCAATGTAGTCATATATTTGTAAAGCGTGAAAGAAAATACGCCTCAAGCATCTCTAAATACATTTGGATTCTGAAAGAATTTGAATACGTTTGTGTTGACAATTTAGTTATATATCAGTCAGGCTACACCAAACAGCACTAGAATTTTCTTTCAAATCTTTGCTACAGGCTCTTTTTAGGGGATACATTAAGAATATTATTTCAAGATAGTAACAGTTTGAATGAACGATTAAAGAAATAAAGTATGTGAGAGCATGCTTCAAAGTAAATATATCGAAATTATATCGGCAAATGATTTAAACAGCCAGCATCACAAAAATTGTAATAACAGGTATTTTTTCCTTACAAATTTCTATCCACATTTAAATGCATTTTACATTCACGTTTAAAAACGCCTAAAAGCATTTACTGCTACATGGTATTTTCGTTGTATTGTTATGTTTTAAACACACGCAATGTTCCCATAAATATAAATGTTACGCTTTTGGATATACATATATATTTCATATACATAAATATTGGTTCATAAGGCTTCTATAGTTTTATATAATAAATTATTATCCATATAGCGTTGATCATCACATCCACCCCTCCATTGTTCAAAGAACGGCAAATCATTTTCTAATATGTGTTATTTCATATCAACAAATAAGCTTTCGCTGTACCATTCAAACATATTATATTCTATGTTCATTATAAACCAAATTCGTTTTTTATGATATATTTTCCATAGATTCCCGAAGATCGGCAACGACGAACTCTGAGTAGGAAATTGTGAAGTTTCAGCTTGGCTTGCAATAAATTATATTATTAAACTTCCAGTATTGAATACTCTCTTTTCTTCACTCTTGTTTACTTTTAAGTATTTACATATACAAACACATAAATGTAAACTCATATACATACGTGTGTCTATGTACAAATATAGAAACATTGATACAGAAACACATGCATATAAGTGAAAAGATATAAACTTGCCATTAATAACTGAAACTCTAGGTTGATGTTCTCTGTTATATTTGTTTATATCACCTCAACAAAACCAACACCAACAACAGCAGCAACAGTAAAACACTACCGAGAAATATTTCCCCTCTCCTATCCTCTCCCATAAAATATGACATAAACCACAACCTAAGTAAAAACCATGATAATGCCTAAAACAGACAAACCAACAAACAAAGAAACAATGGAATATTCTACAAGATACTCCAAAATTCTTTAATCTTGTTATTTTTGTCAGTAAATATATATATTCCAGTCTAGATTCATTCATCACTGGAGCCATGCTGTTAAATTCAATTTCTTTCTTTGATTCTCATTTTCTCCTCTTATCGATATAATATCGCTGTTGTTTCTGCTTTTCTTACGTTCACTCGCCTTGTTTTATACTGCTACACATGTGTATGTATACGTGTATACATATCCATACATGTACATACACACACATATGCATACACACACACACACAAACACATATATATATATATATGCGTATATGTATACATATGCATAAAAACACATAAGCATATATGTTAATATGCTTAATTTACATAGTTTATATATACGTTTGCGTATACATATATGCATATATAAGTACTTATATATGTAAATGTGTGTATATAGACATATATGATATGCATTTGTTTGCATGTATATATACATATAGATATTTGCATAGTTATATCTGTATAGAGACTTATATGCTCATGTAATTATATTTATATGGATATATACATACACATCACATACAATTGCATGTATGTATATATGTGTATATGTCGGATATTAGTCGTAGTATATAACATTTATTGGTATAATATACACAAGTTTAAACCCACACACTCAAACAATCATACACATACATACGCGCGCTAACAGCACATCTCTTTCTCTCTCACTTTCTCTCTCTCTCTCTCTCTCTCTCACCATGTGTGTGTGTGTGTATGTGTATAGATGTGTATATGCGCGTATTTGTGACATGCGTAAGTGTGTATGTTGATGTGAATGAGTTGTGCAAACAATTTTTTTAAGGAGTGAGAATGTTCTCGGTCATGTTATTGTTTCTCCATTCTTCTCTCTCTATATATCATTCTTACTACTTCTCCATCATCCTCTCTCTATCTTTCTCTTATTCTATGTATGCTAATGTATGACAGTTATTATCTCTGCTGTCTATCTCATCCTCATTTTGTTTTTGTGCCCTAACGCGCAAGTCTGAATAAAAACCCCAGAAACGAAACAAACAAAAAAAGAAAACAATATCACGTTCAATCATGAAATATTTTATGTCCAGTATGTAAAATACTATTTAAAATTAATATATTTATCTGTCACACAAGTGATATAAAATATAAATGATGGGTATTTTTCTCCTCAGTGAAAACACGTACATAAGAAACTTGTCTAGAATTTTCTAAGCTTTTGGTTGTGTTTTTTTCTGTATACACGCATAATTTTGAAGACTCATAATTTCACACACACATACATACAAAAAATTAGAAAGAAAACACACACACACACACACATACACACACACAAGGAATTGTATTCTTGATTATATGAAAAATATAATTGTTAGCTATATTTCTTGTAAAGTTGACTGAATTCATGACCCCTCTCTTTACTCTAACACCTTGAACACCATCATCATCACTACCCAAGAAAATTAGACATTCGACCAACCAATCAACCAAAATTAGCGATTAGTTCTCTCTCCAACACATCTTACTGCTTT
>NC_068997.1:13267861-13269716 GCF_001194135.2 Octopus bimaculoides
TCTGATAAAAATAAAATAATAATAATAATAATAATAATAATAATAATAAAAATAATAATAATAATAATAATAATAATAATAATAATAATCTGGAAGCTATGCCAACACTATGGAATAACAACAGACAAAAAGATGGTATAAACACACGCCAGAAAAGGTCACAGAAAACGAGAAAGCAACTATACTCTGGGATATGCCAATACACACAGATAGAGAAATTAAGGCAAATAGACCAGATATAGTTGTCAAAGATCATGAAGGAAAAAAATGCTTTCTAATTGATGTATCAATACCAGCAGATGACTACGTTTCCCTAAAAGAAATGGAGAAACTTTCAAAATACAAAGACCTGGAAAGTGGAATCTAAAAATAGAAACAATTCCTATCATAGTAGGTGCCTTAAATATAATTAAAAAAAATATTCAGACAAATACATAACAAAAACACAAGGACTTACAAATATGTATAACATACAGAAAATTGCACTACTGGGTACTGCACACATCCTACGCAAAACACTTTCAATACAGTAACCGTAACAGCATCACAGCAAACCACAGCACATATCCAAGGCACACATAGTTGCACTCAGTAGTGAAGTGAAAGCACGTTATAAAAATAAAACTACTGAACAACAATAATAATAATAATAATAATAATAATAATAATAATAATAATAATAATAATGATAATAACAAGACCACTCAGACAGCGGAGCTCCGCAAGAGCAACACTAACGTCGTCTCAATGATTAGCCGGTGGTGATTTTTAAAACGAGAATATCTGAAATAATCTCGAATGCTCTCTAAAACGAGAATACTAAAAATGAACTCGACTGCTGTCAAATATTAAGTAAAAAAAAAAAAAAAAAGGAAAAATAATCCACACTAAGAAACACACACACACACACACCTATATGTGTGTAGGCGTTCATCTCGACGGAAGGATGGCTGCCATACCTGAACACTGAACGCACAAAGAGTTCCCGTTTTTAATCCGATGAGTTAAGTGTTCGACAGATATCCGTTGATATTTAGCACGAAGGCGATGGAGTTTAAGGCAGCGATCTCTCAGAATCGTTAGCACGCCGGGCGAAATGCTTAGCGGTATTTCATCTGTCGCTACATTCTGAGTTCAAATTCCACCGAGGTCGATTTTGTCTTTCATCCTTTCGGGGACGATTAAATAAGTACCAGTTACGCACTGGGGTCGATGTAATCGACTTAATCCCTTTGTCTATCCTTGTTTGTCCCCATTATGTTTAGCTCCTTGTAGGCAATAAAGAAATACATATTTAACGCGAAAGCGATGGAGATTACGAAGAATTTTAATTGAAGTTCCCAAAAATGACTGCAAACCAGTAAAAGACAAAAAAAAAAAAAAAAAAAAAAAAAAAAAAAAAAAAAAAAAAAAAAAAAAAACAAGAATGAGACTAAACAATTTTGTGGGAGAGAATTCACACTAGCTCAGCAGTCAATACCAGACTACTAATTGTGACAATTTTTTAACGGACGTATAAACACTTCGCTTTCGAGTTGGTTTTGCGTTTTTTTTTTTTACATTAATAAAATGCCAATTAAACGAAAATAATCACCTCTGTAATACTAGCTTTTTATGTTCAGATAGTTTCCCGAAATCATGCGATAAATATAACTTAGTGGAAGCCCTAGTGGTTATATTTCAATATTTATTATAGGAAAATTCTAGTACGCAGTAGCTGTAAAATATATTAGAATATATTGCCTACATAACAAGAAAATATCAATCTGAACACATAAATTTATACTAAATTTCACCCATGTTTTAACAAATATTTTCTTTTCTAGTATATAGTATGTAAAATTAAAATTACATA
>NC_068997.1:13270210-13273901 GCF_001194135.2 Octopus bimaculoides
ATATATATATATATATATATATATAAACATATATGTGTGTATATTTATATATGTGTGTGTGTGTATAAATACATTTATGCATGCACACATATGTATGGAAATATGTATGCTTGCATGTATGTGGATCTACATAGAAAGAAACACACACAGTTAGATAAACTCATTACTTAAAAGGAAAGCAGATGCAAAAACATGAATACACAGGGATACATAAATATAAAATGCGCTAAATAATAAATATCAATATAGTTATGCGTGTGTGTATATACGTACACATACACACATACATATATACATATATATATATGTATATACTTGTCTATCTATCTATCTATGTATATATATTTAGTCAATTCAAATATACAAGTAATTCAAATAAACGAATAAAAAGACGAATATAAACGACGGTGGGGACAACAAATGTATTAGCTTGACGTTCGGTGAAAGGAGAGAGTTTAATGTTTCGAGCATAGCTCTTCGTCGGAAGAGAGAGAGAGAGGGAAAGTCCAAAGAAGGAAACAAAATAATTGCTAACGGCATGCGTGTAATTACATTGTTGAATGCATGTATGTATGTCTCCATGTATGTATGCATGAATGTACGTATGTTATTATTCAGGTTATTTCAAGATTTCTTGCCAACAGAAAAAGGAACGGTTTCTAACCTAGATCCAAGGCTCCTTCATCGGAATTTCAACAGCAACAACAGGGTATTTTTGTTTGTATGTATGTATGTATGTATGTGCAGATTTGCATGTTTTATACATGTATTCTCATACATATAGTTGCATAGCTAGACATGCTCATGTATATTTAAATGATAAATTTCTGGAAAGTTTTACAGATTTTTACAGTTCCAGTAATGGATTGGATCTGTAGTTTGTATGTATGTATGTATGTATGTATGTATGTATGCATGCATGTATGAATGTATGTAAAGACAGAAGAAATACCGCTAAGCATTTCTCCCGGCGTGCTAACGTTTCTGATTTCTTTATTGTCCACAAGGGGCTAAACATAGAGGGGACAAACAAGGACAGACGAAGGAATTAAGTCGAGTACAGTGCGTAACTGGTACTTAATTTATCCACTCCGAAAGGATGAAAAGTAAAGTCGACCTCGGCGAAATTTGAACTCAGAACATAAAGACAGACGAAATACTGCTAAGCATTTCGCCCGGCGTGCAAACGTTTCTGCCAGCTCGCCGCCTTAATGTAAATGACAATAATAATTTAGAGAAGGTGGGGGCGGGGCTATGGATTCCCTATTGGTTTCCTCGGCGTAGATGTTACTGGTAGACCAACTGAACTATATACTCGTTAAATTAACGTGCAAGTGATCGTGCATTCCACAGGAGGACGTACTGAAAATTTTCTGTCCTGAAGGGTATCACGAAAGGCCTATGTGGAGGTCCAAACTACTGTGTTCTTTTACTGGGCTTAAAAAAACTAAAGGAGCGCTGCAATAAGTGTGTGAATCTGAGAGGGGAATATGTTGAATAGAATCATAATTAACTGATTCTCCTGTATTTTCTTTTACCTAAAGTCAGGAAAATTTCAGCACCCCATCGTATATCTCAAGAAGAATCAGCGTGTCAATGAATTACGCGAATGAACCTTTGAATTACAGTTAAGTATAATCGAAGGGCGTCTTTATATGGTTCTCTATTCAGTTTTGCTTACAACGGATTCCGTGAGGCGAATCTGTTGCAAAAAGCATTTTCTCTAAATGCTGTCAGACAGTGGTGCAATTAAAAGGGCAGAAACAGCGTATAAGCAGCTAATATGAGAAAATACAAGTCAGGCTCCATATTTGTAATGGCGTAACTCAGAAACGACGAAATCGTGCGCCACAAATTTAAAGATAATAATTTTTATGACGAACTTAGTAAATAAAAAAAAATAAATAAAATAAATGAAAGTAAGTATGTTTTCTATGTATCGTTTTCTTATTCCGAATTTCAATTTCAAACTTCTAATTTCGCCGAATGTAGGGAACATAACATGACTATAATGTAAGACTTTTGAAAATTTAAGTTAATACTTCGGCGTCTTGAATAACTTGTTATTCATAACATTTCCGCATAAAAGTACCGTTATTTATACGGAGTAAAGAATTGTAATTTCTTCAATATTTTCTCTTATGAAACAAAATTTTAAGAAATTGCATTGTGAAGCAACCAGTATTAGATTGGTTGCTCATCAGTACTCCATGACATGAAAAAGAACGAGAGCTAATGGTTGAAGCAATTGTATATCTGATAACTGTTAGCCAGGTTTTTTCATTTGAAGTGGTAATTTTCATTTTCTTTCTTGCCTAATTGATGCTTAAATGCCTAAAATTCATTCTTATTTTTTCTTCAAGAAGTTATTACGGTTTATTTTACTGTATATTTATAGTGTTTGTTTACGTTAGCAATTTAATTTCGATGGACCTAACTGTTCTTATCAACTGTCCATTTACTGTATGTTTAATATTATCGTTACATCTATAATTTCATATATATATATATAAAAAAGCGTCGTTTTTGCTGATATTTTGACGTTTTACTTTGTGCAAAATTCCCTTAAAGCAATAAAATATTTCATTGTGGGCAGCGTTACTTTTTTAATATTGCACACTGTTATGCAACATGTTAGACAATCTACAGGCACTTAAAGGCGATGTGAAGACCTAAAATGGAATATTTATTATATATAGATAGATACATACATACACACATGCCTAACTTTACCCTCCCCCGGTTTAGCCCTGAAGCCGAAATGGTTTACCGGAGTGCGATTTTCCTTGCATGTAAACAGCTAGTTAAGAGTCACAGCTGAGAGTCAGGTGCCAAGTAGAGACCAAAGAGAACGAACCAACCCTAAAAATTCGACGTATTCCAATGTCAAAGGTGTTACTCCTTCCTGACAAATTGTACATCTCGCATACATACATTCCTGTAGCGCCAACTTCCACTGGTCACACAAGAGTTCACGTCTTAAGTAAACGAGTTCAGTCTCGCGCCTTTATGCTGAATTATTATATAAGAACCCAATCACTGGAATTGATTCTCCAGTGGTGCTCACTGTCGGCAGCAATTGGATTGGACTTTGTGAGAAAACATCCGAATACGGAAAGCATTGTCAATGTTTGCACACGATACTCTAAGTGTTGCTTCATTCATTGGACATAGAGTAAACCAGATTTATTTTTACACATTTGTATTTCACTCCCATTTATGTATAAGTGTATAAATAAATATCTAACTAGTCACAAAATATCTCGCCTCTTCACATCCAAAATTTATGTATTATGAGATTCACACTGATAAGAGACGAGATCCTTTATCGACATTTGAATCAGAAAACGGTAAACATTTCACAAAGAATCCGCTTTCAGAGCTACAGGAACTATGTCCTAGGTCAAACTCTCTGATATATTATTCAAACTACTGAAATATACCATACACACATACATAAACACACACACACACACACACACACACACACACACACACACATATACGTACACACACATGCGCACGTACACAAACAAACCCATATATAAATTTATATATATATAAATATATGTAAGTAACGCAGCATTTGCTTCACATTATCTACATATAATTTTCTATATCTAGATAAAATCGTTGATGTTGACTCTAAGTCTGGTGTATAACATGATTGATTTTCTGTTCAATTTATCAC
>NC_068997.1:13273911-13274483 GCF_001194135.2 Octopus bimaculoides
TTTTTTTTTTTTTTGGTATTTGTTTTTATTTCTTATTAAATGAATAATTGAAATAAAATAATGAAAACTCAATTTCATGCATTTCTCATGGCACCAATCAAATTATATTCGACTATCATGGATAGAAGTGGATGTCCTGAAAGATCTATGTCTGTCCTTGTTTTTCTCACTCTGGCACTCCCTCCCTCCCAACCTCCTGCCATCCACCTCCCTCCCTCCCTCCTTATTACACACTCACACATCTATCGAACACTGAAATATTCACGCACACGCGTGCACACAGGCATACATACTCACAAACACACACACACACACACACACATACTTAACACATAATATCATAAGAGTATTTATTTTTCCGTAGGCACAACTACAGATATCTGTGTAGGTAAGCACATATATACAATGTCTATATATGTATTGTGCCCATGCATATACGCATATATATGTGTGTGTGTATGAGTGTATGCGCGTATAAGCGCAATGTGTACACACACATATATATATATTTATATCTATCTATCTATCTATCTATCTATCTATCTATCTATCTATCTATCTATCTATCTATC
>NC_068997.1:13274493-13275414 GCF_001194135.2 Octopus bimaculoides
TATATATATATATATATATATATATATATATATATATATATGCGTGTCTGTATGTCTCCTGTCTGTATGTATTCCTGTATCTTGGTATATCTATATCTCTGTCTGTCTGTCTCTCTCTCTCTCTCTTTCTCTCTCTGTCGCTCTCTAAAATTCTCGTATCTTTCCGTAATCCATCCTCCGTCTTTCATTTACCATATACACGCCACCTCATGCACTTACGCATATAAAAATTTACATATACGTTTGTATGAATGTATAAAAAGTTAAATATGTATACATGCAGAGTGTGATACGCTACATATTAAATGCAATTATGTATAGAATACCAACGTATAATATATACTCATATGGTACATACTGCCAAAGTTAATGAACATTTTGTTTTGCTGCAATGAATATGCGACCCCGTTATTTACAATTGTTAGTATCAACATTTTTTTCAGTTACGCGTTTAAGTTACTCCAACACTTTTTGTTCAGAAATGTTGTGTATACGTTTTTTCCATGTAATTTCTGTTATAACTGTTCGGCTATTCTTCGATGATGAAGTCCATCAAGAGCGAATTATGCACACTCCTACTACTAAAGAGCAAATTCTCCCCTGGTGCATTCTTATATTAATGAATTCTAATTAATTAGACTCTCGTTATTATCTCCCTTACATTATTTATTAGATTCAGCCATTACGGTAATGATTATTCGAATCACGAAATGTATAATGTGAATTAATTTGAGAGTTGCAGACGAACTAGATTTTGTACGTTCGTTCCGACCGTTTTTTTAAATTCATTTTTATTAGAGTTCGTGTTCCTAGATATCTGCGTGTTTTATTATATATGTGCAGGATAAAATGCACTGACAAGCATTCGTGTGTGTCTATGTATATCTATATATGTATGTGTGTGCTTGTATGTATATGTGT
>NC_068997.1:13275761-13276568 GCF_001194135.2 Octopus bimaculoides
TATGTATATATACATATATACACATACATATATATGTGTACATACATACATATATAAATGTAAATGTGAGTATGTGTTGATACCGATATTAATGAAGTTGAGTCTGTCTCTGTCTGTCTGTCTCTTTATCTAAATATTTACACACACACACACACACACACACACGCACAGACACTCACATGCACAAACACAAGCATGCAATCTAAAGTTTCGTAGGTCCTTGCGAGAAGTTTACTAGTCTTTAAGTTGCGTGGGAACAAATCAAACTGTTTTATATAATGACATGCGTGTTCTGATCAATAAGTGCCCGGACTGTTGCCATCGTAACAATGCTACAGCAAGGAGAGTAAAGTCTCTTGGCACAAACTGATCTTGATCTCAGCTGTACATGTGCTCGAATTTGTAACGCTCAAGCTCTCTTTCGCTATTTACAGCAGTGCTTGGAATGAAGGTGTGTAGCGTGTGAATGTCTTATTGAGCGTAACTTTCTTTTCTTTTTTTTTTTTACTGATTGCGGTTGGAATCGAAAAAGTCAGTATTGTACTGATGAAGCCTATTGTGGCAGAAATATGATTTCACTTATCTCCCTTCACCCCCCCAAAAAAGATCGCCTAGTTCCTAGAGATTATCTCTCGGGTTTTATTTCGAATCTACAGTAATTGCTGCTAGATACTGTTTAACTTGTCTTGAGAATAAATTCAATAAACCAAACAATTTTTCTTGTATGATATTTAGTTAACGTCTTTCATTTTTCCTAGACACACATACACACCCACACTCACATATTCTATATATGGTATATATATA
>NC_068997.1:13277677-13277896 GCF_001194135.2 Octopus bimaculoides
TATATATATATATATATATATATATATATATATATATATATATATATGTTTAAATATATACATATACATCCATATAGAAACATATATATGCGTGTGTATATACATGTACATATACATATATACAAACACAGATACCACACACACACATATATATATATATACATGTATATGCACACATGTATGTATGTATATGTATGTATATGTATGTATATATATATA
>NC_068997.1:13278091-13281751 GCF_001194135.2 Octopus bimaculoides
TATATATACATTATCATTTGTTACTGAGTGGACGTGCTGCTGTGCTCCGTCTCTGAATGCAGGTACCGGCATCTCATCAGTCGGTAAAATAGTTCTGTAGATGTTTCGGTCTCTTCCACCTCGATACCAGAGCTGCCCGTGGCCACCCAACTTTGTAGGCAACAAAAATCTTGCCCATCTACACCAACATTTATTTAGTCAACTTTTGTGACTCAAGGCCAGATGCTTCTACCATCCTTAAAGCTCATTCGTACTGCACCATTTGTCCTCTCCTTTGAGCCATATGTAAGGGCTTGCTTTTTCAGTGGTTTCCGACAACTTACTGGCATCATCTTCTCTTTCCGCCGCAGTTAACCCAAGATTCCAGAATATCGAGTGAACTCTGGTTTCAAACGTTTCTCTAACAGCTATCTCTATACGAAGTTATATTACCTCCAAAACAATATTTTTACAAAGTTCAACTAACTCACTTTATTTTCTGACTTTGCTGAGGAAATTATCTTCGATATTCGCTTCTCAGGGAATTGCACCTCTACCAGCTTTACCACTTTCCTTTCCGTTCCTAACACAATATAAGAATGTCGGGTCTTTCAGTGACAAGAAGTAGGAAGTGTACCAATCAACACTGTATTAATGAAGAAATGAAGGAGTATCTATATGGCCGTTGGTTCTGCTAGAAATACCATTCAAATTTCCATTAAACGACAATCATTATTGCGTGAAACAATTGCAAGCGTGTAGGCGCAATAACTCATTCACTCAAACATACATATAAATAGACCTACACATATGTACACATACATAACAAAATGCGTATATAGACACACAGATATATACGTTTATTCTCAAAGATTACCAAAATGCACACAAACACACACACACACACACATCGAACGATAAGCTCGAGATCTTTCTGTACAAATGTATAATTCCCTATATGGGGTAAGGTTTTGCATCCGGGTTGTTGAAAGGCTGCCTCTTCGCTCATATTTCGGAGGAAGGTATAGACTACATGATATCAATACACAAACGCATTGAAATGAACACACGCGCATACATACAAATAATGAATATCCCCCACCGCACGCACGCGCGCGCGCACACACACACACATACACACACACACACAAAAACACATGACACACACCAATACAAACACATATCGCACGATAAACAAAGAACAATCTGTAGAATTCAACACCCAAGATGTAAATCACTCTTTCAATCTCTTAAAAATGGAAGAAACATTGGATTATGTAGTTCTGAAATACGAACTACGTATTCAATACTGGAATGCCTTTCAATCTAAGGCCGTATGTCTGCCTCCAGGGCTCACCCGGAGATAGACACGGAGCACCAGCAGTAGTAATATCACTACCACCAATAACCAGTAAAGCTAAAAACTGTACCAATACAACACATGCGAAATGCTCAAAGAAGAGATAAGCGTTCACTGACCTGACATTGTCATTTGGAATACAATAGAAACGAAGCAAAAGTTTTTACACAAATCAATGCGATTAGCCAATCAGATAAGGACACATCATTCAATGAGACGAAGCTAATTATTTCAAAAGTACATAGCTATGACGATGGAAAGTAAAAACTTTACAAAAGATTGCAATTACAGGGCAAGGCATCTTTCTATCCTTGTTTTGTTTGTTTTTTTCTTTGTTGCTTCAAAACTGAGAATTTGGAAGTGGCTAGAGGAATCCAAGACAAATCTGTCAAACAAAAGGAAAATATTATATTACGTGGAATCTAACACGTTCGAAGAGTTAATATGGTAATTTCATTCCGAAATAACAAAGTTGCAGAGAGCAGATGCTGAATTCTAAGATTCTGTAAAGTTAATTGAATATAAATATATATATCCCCAGGATAGGAATATTTCAGAATCCTAGAATCCTAGAATCCTTACTGAATTTTCTAAGGGAAAACTGCTAGATACTACTCATAACTTTCTCGACATTGCGTATGTATATATATATATATATATATATATATATATATATATACATATATATATTATATACACATATGTGGAGGCGCCATGGCCCAGTGGTTAGGGCAATAGACTCGCGGTCGTAGGATGGTGGTTTCGATTCTCAGACCGGGCGTTGTGAGTGCTTATTGAGCAAAAACACCTAGAAGCTCGACGAAGCTTCTGCAGGGGGTGGTGGTGGACCCTGCTGTACTCCTTCACCACAACTTTCTCTCACTCTTTCTTCCTGTTTCTCTTGTATCTGTATTTCAAAGGGCCAGCCTTGTCACACTCTCCCTCATGCCGAATGTCTCTAGGTATTTCAAGAGCAGGCTGTCCCAGTTGATCGGAACAACTGGAACCCTCGTCGTCGTAACCGACTGAAGCCCAAGATACACATATACACAGGTGAGTACCGGTGAGCACAAGGTGGAATAATAGTACTCGAATACCAAAGGTAGAGTAATAAACGTTTTATTAAAGCTGCAAAAATATCACAGCTTGTGTGTGAGCAATATGCTTTTTATATATAGCAGATTTTTTTCAGCACATGTCACTTACTATGCAAGTACATCTCATAATATATATATATATATATATATATATATATATATATATATATATATATATATATATATATATATATATATATATATATGCATCTATGTATTCATATATGCGTTAGCGTGCATACGGATCTATGCCGCCTTATATGCGTCTTTATAGTGCTAGCGAATTGTTGCTCTTTTGTGGTACCATACTTATTCAGTAGAGTCATATAATATTTTGTTTATCGGTGTAAGAATTATTTGAAGCACAACAAACAATTTGTTCTATTTAGATCATCCGGACATCCAAATAATGTTCCCTAACCAAGTGTAAAAACTTTGAATTCGTTGGAATTATCTCCCCTTTGCTTTGTGAATCTCTTGTAATTACTGCTAGGTTTTATGTTTCTTTCTTTAACTAAGAGGCAAATTGGAATGATTGTGGATATTTATCATTTTTTTTTTGGCATATTATTTATTAGATCCACTCCACCTTAATTTATCTACTAATTTAAGGGTAACTATTTCGTATTGTCCGTCCAGATTTTTGGTCACTGCCGCCATCTAGTGACAAGCTGAATAATTGTGGCTCACTAACTGGCGATAAAATCAAATGGTGAGGACGAGAATGGGGCAATGATGAAGTCATTGAACGAGATAATGAGGATAATGAAATCTTGATTAATAAGTTCGATTGTGGCTATATTATCTGTAGCTATAACAACAACAGCATCAACAAAGGGCGAAACGTGACTGTAATAGAGTTAGAGAAAACAATGTTGATAATGATGATGATGATGATGATGATGATGACTACGACGACGATGACGATGACAATGGCAAAATTTGTTACCATAAAATGACTTGAAGACATTAATCGCTACAATGATGATGACTGCTACAGCTGATTAGAAGGCCAATATTGATGATGATTATTATTGGTGTTGGTGGTGGTAGTGTTGGTGGTGGTAGTGTTGGTGGTAGTTAAGTTTGTGATTGTCGTGGTGCTCATAATAGTTGTGTTATTGCACGAAGAATAATTTCGAACGCCTAAAGCCTACAGACTTTACTCTCCTTTATCTCCTCCCCCTGTCTCTCCCTCTCTGTATATATATATATATATACATA
>NC_068997.1:13281908-13283988 GCF_001194135.2 Octopus bimaculoides
TATATATATATATATATATATATATATATATATATATATATATATATATATATATATATCTACATGCACACACATACACATATATGTATTTATACGTGTATCTGTATACATGAGTATATTTATACGTTTATGAATGTATATATATTTATACATACATAATTCACTCTCTCTCTACCTCTCTTTCCGTCGCTCTTCCTCCCCTCTCTCTCTATTTCTCTCACTCTTACTCTTCTACTCTCACTGTCCCTCTCGTTTTATGCATGTATATTTTTCATTTGCGCGCGCACGCACACACAGAGACACAGACAGACATACAGATACATATATGAAACTCGATTGATCATACTCAAAATTTACTTATCCGTCTATACATATACACCTATTTATATTCATATATGGACAGATGCAGATACATATTGGTACGCAAAATATTCTCTTGCACCACATCCCCAAAACATATGCGTAGGTACACTCGTTGAAAATAGCTGCATGCACGGCTACACACAGCACAACGCACAAGCATATTCATTCAATGGACACATGTTTGTTATCATACACTTACATTCATACAAACTCAGGTCGCAAATTCGATGCAATCTACAATACATACCACGACCACTACAACCACCACCGACAATACCACCACAACCACTACTGTCACTACCACAAACAACAACAACACCAACACCACAAGCAGTAGCGCCTCCAGTACCACTAGCTCCAGACCTTCCATCATTACCAATAACATTACCTCCACCAGAAGACATTAGCATTTCACCCCTCAGAAACCCGTAATAAAGTCTAAATGAATCAGTCGTGAATTAAGACCTCAAAACGTAAAACTAAAACAATAACAAGAAAAACAACATTAACTGCGGCAGCTACAACAATAACAACAGCAATAATAACACAACAAATTAAATCAATCAATAAATAAAACGAAAAAGAAAGCATACGACAAAATAAAACGAACAAAAACAAGACCGAAAATAAACCATACAAAATATGCTTGTATGATCTCCATTAAATGATAGAAACACACACAGCCTTGAAATGTGGTCAACAAGCGGTCAACTATGGTCAAACTTAGTAACAAGATATTGATAAAATTCTCTGGTAGCATTCAAGCGTTCAGTAACGTAATCAGAATGCATTTTTCTTGGTCAACATATTTGGATAATTTACACAAAATGCTCACCGCATGGATACTTGATGGTTATGGCTAAAAGATAAATATCCCAGTTCTATTAAGATTCTCCTAAAATAATGTTCGCTGGATGGAGCAGGGCTGTAAAGTCAGTCCGCTCGTGTGATTCAGCGTTGGAGGCTCTGCGTATGCGATTGTGCATTTGCGTGCATCTATTGTACGTGCTGTGCGTAGGAATTGATCCTTGGTACACGCACACACATACACACGCGCAAACAAACACACACACACACACACATAAACGCACACATAAACACATAATGCTCATTGAGTGGTGAAGAGCCTGGCGTATATGCGCAACATGCATATGTATATATGTGCATGTATGTGTATGTGTGTGTGTGTGTGCTTGCATTTTTTTTATTTGCAGGCTTCTGTTTGTGCGTGAACGAGTGTGTGTGTATGTATATGTATGTGTATGCATGCATATGTGTATGTCTATGATTCTGTGGATGTGCATGCGTGCGTGTTTAAATATTGACCCATAAAGTAATGTTAAATAGTGGCAGCTACGTATATACATTTAAGTATATATATATATATATATATATATATAAACAATATATGAGTATATGCATATACATGTACATGTATGTATATACGTTCATCTACATGTACATATAGATACATAACTGGGTACATGACGTGGCAAAAGAACAAGGACAAAATGGTAAACAAGGTGCAGGCCACATAGAAACATCCCCTTCATCAGCTGCCACCATTAAAACTCCGGCGTTTCGAAGAATTAAGGCAGTACGCATCGTTAAAATGGTTCTTCCCACGAACACAAATTAAATTGTTTTCGTGGAGGGTAGTGGCGGACGGAAAACAAGACGGGAAAACTAAACGGTGAAATAAACAAACAAAAAGGCT
>NC_068997.1:13284319-13285226 GCF_001194135.2 Octopus bimaculoides
ATATATATATATATATATATATACGAGTGTATGCGTGAGGTTAGATACACGTATGGTGATAGTGTGTTTGTTTTTAAGTGTGTAGAACAGATCATAATAAAGATCATTGTTATAGTTAAGGCGGTGAGTTGGCAGAATGGTTAGCACGCTAGACGAAATACTTAGCAACATATCGTCCGTTTTTGTGTTCTGAGCTCAAAATCTGCCGAGGTCGTCTTTGCCCTTCGTCCTTTCAGGGTCGATAAATTGAGTACCAGTGAAAAACCGGGGTCGATGTAATCGACCAGTCTCCTTCCCACTAAATATCAAGACTTGTGCATTTAGTAGAAATGATTATTATTGTTATAATTGTTATTTTTACCATACTTTGTCCTAATCTGATGTTTGTGTTCCAATATTAGATATGACTATTCAATTTAATATCTAAGGTGAGAAAGAAAGAACGAGAAAGAGGGACAAGGGGTAGATAGATAGATAGATAGATAGATAGAGAGAGAGAGAGAGAGAGATAGAGAGAGAGAAAGGTTAGTATCAAATAGAGAAATGGGGGTGAGCGATCAATAGATGAAAATAAAAGCGACAGTCAAGGAAAAGATGATAGCTTGGCCATGAGGTTACGTCGTGTTTCTCATTAAAAACCATTCACAATAAGCATATACAATACAGTTCAGTCACATCGTACAATTAAAGGAATTCTTATGAAAATGTATACATTTGTACATGATGTACTCTTGTTGTTGTGGTAGATTTACTTGTGGGTGATGTTTATTAAAGTATATATATATATATATATATGCATGAATTTTTTTTCTATGCAAATATTTCTAAATGAGAAGACCCATATTATTAGAAGTGCAGAAGACTTTTAGAAATATGCAGAAAACCCAAAATATTCTTCCTCTCTTCC
>NC_068997.1:13285958-13289263 GCF_001194135.2 Octopus bimaculoides
TATTAACGGAATGAACTATATTCAACTCACATAAATATATATAAATTTATGGCTTGTCGGTGCTAAGAAGCTTACTTCCCACCCACATGGTTCCGAGTTCAGTTCTACTGTGTGGCATATTGGGAAAATATATTCTAAAATAGTTTTGCGCCTAAGAAATCATTCTGAGTGCATCTGACAGAAGGAAACTGAAAGTCCGATGTATATATATATATATATATGTGTGTGTGTGTGTGTGTGTGTGTATGTGTGTGTGTGTGTATGTGTGTGTGTGTGTGTGTATATATAAAGCAATGGTCGGTCCGGGATATGCTGTTAAGCACAGTGCCAATTTATGTAACTATAGCATTGTTAGACTGAAATCCCGTGGAAAGATTAAAGCGAAACCCCGTCCGTCTCTTGACAGCTGAATAACGAATAGGTTACTGAAGAAGAGGCAGTCATAAAACACAATGATTTCTTAGTAAACATATGTTGTTTACCAATACTGGACATGATTACGTTTGCTAGCTTGCTCGAAGCCCACAGCTACGGTTTACTAATTCTCATTATTTCACGCATTTACTTGAGTGTATTAGCAAACTTGGCGCACAAAATCCCATTCCTTGAAAGATTAATCAATGCTCACAAACCATACGTTCAGAAATACGTACGTACATGATTACCTACACAAACATATACATATATGTGCCTGCACACGCCCACCCACACACGACTAAAACTAATTATGTCTATCTATATATCTATCTATCTATCTATCTATCTATCTATCTATCTATCTATCTATCTATCTATCTATCTGTCTATCTCCCACCGATCTTCTATTTCTCTTTCTCTTTCTCTTTCTCTCTCTCTCTCTCTCTCTCTCTCTCTCTCTCTTTCTCTCACTATATATATATTTGAGGATAAAAGACACATAACAGAGCTCAAATGATTGACACTGATACTCCGATGTCTTTTCAGGGGATCAATACCATGGGATAAAGTATGGCTATACGAGGGCTCAAGCGGGCCAGATATGCAACCAATTATGCGGATAAACAAACTAGATTTATTAAATATAATATTTTCGGTATGAAATACAAAATATGTACATATGTATACATGCAAAACGAGAAAGCAAAAGATGGAAACTTTCAAACAAGGAATATTTGAGTATAAATATATAAATATGTATATTAATAGATAAAGGTGTTGTAAGCCCAACAGCTGTTTCTAGGGCCTCGGAGATCCATCATAATGAAGGTAGAGTTCATCTGAATATGCGGTAATACTGTTCGTTTGCCAAAAAATTATGTTGCACAATGCATTCCATCATAGGCTTTTCAAGAATATGATATTTCTTGTATGATGTATTTTTTTTTATTCTTTCTCTGTGTATTTCATCGTGATCCTTTCTGTTAAAGAGCGTAGGCTCGAAACGTAAAAGATTTCCTTAACTTATCGATCGTTAAACTAATACACCTGTTTGCTGTTTTTACACCTGTATTCGTCTTCAACTATATATATATATATATATATATAAGTAATATTCTCAAACGCAGGATAATGCTAAACCAGCGTTTGAGAATAAAAATTACTTCCTTAACTTTCTAGACGTCTCAATGCTTCTACAGTAAACATTGTTTATATATAAATATATATATTTATAACATATACATATATAATACACACACGCACGCGCACACACAGAAACAAACACACACACGCACACAGACATACACACACATATATGCCATGAATCTAATGTCGAAAATGACGTATGAATGTTCAGTAATGAGGATAGAAACTCATCAACTCCAACAAGATCGAAGAGATCAACATTCAAACATGTCACCCGCTGAACTGGTAATTCACCAGGTAGAAGCACAGGAATGGAACACATATAAAAAAATACTATTCACAAATAAAAGTCCTGCAATAGGGTTAATTTGTTTTCATTATTTACAATTTTAAGTGGCATTGTGCCAAAATTTGAAGTCATTATTTACAATTTGACTATATACAGATAGAAATTCTAAATTATACTTAATTTGTTTCTCTCATTTACAATTTTAATATGTACAAAAAATGTTATTGAATTTGATGACTACGCATAAGTATTTTCTGTCTTGAAGGTATTTCAGACAATTGACTACAAGTTTTCACAAGTTAAACTTACATTACTTTTCGCAGCGTAAGCTTGGAGATTGGTAACTAAGCCAATATTTCATCTCCTGGCAAAGTCACAATTGAAAAGTTATAGTTCGGCAACATTTTTCGTATTTTGATAACTTGGCTTTTTATTTCCATGCAATTGGTTACGGTGAAGGATTCTTCGAGCTTTTAGTTGTCATTGCTTAGGAATTCTACAAGCATTCATTCGCAAAACGTGACCACAACACCTCAATTGAGTCCTGTTTCGGAAAGTTTCTATGCTAGGAATATTACATATAGACAAGACATCAATTTTCCTCCCTCTGCATTCGACTTCATTTTGTATATTGATCTCGGTTATCTTATATGAGAGCTGTTTAATTGATTAGTATGCTTCCGATACCAGGTCAAAGTCTCTTCCTCATACAAGATAGTTTTTATAACGTCTGCTTTATTGATTTCAGCTTTGGTTTTACAAAAGACATCATGGAAATTCCAGAGTCTCTGGTAAAATATGCCGAAAGCTGAACGTGCTTTATCTATACGTGTTGCAAGTTTCTTTCTCATTTGTCATAGTAATTTTAAAATAGGTGAAAGAACTGTTTTAGATCTTTTCCTTCTGCTAACATTCTAGACCTAAAGGCTGGACTATTACCGAGACATGGCTGAATAAGGAGTTCGGCTTATGAATGCAAATAACGCAAATGTAATTGCTGATGTTTTAAGGAGTAGCACATCTGAGACAAAATTCAATTTGAATTAAAAGTAGAACTAATGATCTAAGCATTATCGGTAACACAAATATGTGATTTGTTTCAACTCCCGTTAGCTGAGGAATAGCGTCCAAAGAAACGTCGCTTCATAACATTGAGTGTTAGAAAAACACTTAATGTCTCCAACCAGGTGAAACAAAACACCCCTAAGGTAAAAGAGAACGGCGGATATCGATAATTTGATAGACATTGAAGTCTATGTTCTTCGACATTCCGCGTTTCTTTTTAACGCTATGCATCGTGAAGGGATGTTTCCCACTACGCTATCCCGCAGCAAATGGGCGCATAAACAAAACACATACACCACGTATACATCATTGATAAAATTTGCATTATTAGCGCTGCTCTTAATCCGATACTATATATATATATATATATATATATATATATATATAT
>NC_068997.1:13290842-13291573 GCF_001194135.2 Octopus bimaculoides
TATATATACATATAATAATAATATTAGGGACAAAATACATATATATATATATATATATACATACAAGCGTATATATTTATGTACAATTCTGATATATATTGATGTGTGTGTATGTTTGGGTGTGTGTGTGTAAGTCAATGTGTATGTATCTGTGTGTGCCCATGCGTGCGTGCATGAGTGTCTATGGTTATATGTTTGGAGAGAGCAACTAAGAATGTAAGGAGAGAGTTATTGAGTGAAGGAGAGAGTAACTCGAGGAGGAAAGCTGTTACGAGTGTAGCAAGAGAATACGATGAGACAACTGCGAAACAGTGAACAAGATTTGCACGACTATGTATATAAAAATTACGAAAGCCAGCAAATCCATGAGAATCCATGGGGTTTAAGTGCGGAAATGAGAAATATAATTCTTCATTTCCGTATTTTTATATATATATTTATATTTATTTTTTCCTACTTTTCTTTAAATATTATTTCTGTTCCTATATGTTAAGCAACGTCTATTTGTGTGTACTTGTATATATGATGGTATATATACATATATATGTGTATGTGTATATGTGTATATATATATGTATAAATGTATATGTATATATATGTTATATATAGAAAATGTACATAAATAGATATACACATGCATAAATGCATACAAATATATAGACACAGGCACAGATGCACACGCACATACATACATATATGGATATGTATATATATATATATATATATATATA
>NC_068997.1:13291943-13293304 GCF_001194135.2 Octopus bimaculoides
GGATATATGGCAATTCAAAAATTAGCAATAACAAAGGTATACAATTATAGCTACATACACACATGCGCATACATATATGTGTTCATACGACCATACAAACGCACAAATTTATTTAGATACATGAATGTGTGGGCATGTATCTTTGTAAATTTTGTCTTTCTGTTTCAAGCATTAACTGTAATGCTAGTTTCTTATATATTGATCTCTCACGACTTAGCTCCCCGTTGATTTTGCGGGAAAATAATTATACGCAATGACAACAACAACAACAACAACAACGATGATGATGATGATGATGATGATGATGATGATGATGATGATGATGACGATGAGGATGCTGACGATGAGGATGCTGACGATGACGATTGTATTACTAATAGCAGCAACAAATGTAATATTCTTCACCATTTATGAGGAAGGCTGAAGACCAACAATTTTGGAAATGGACATTTGTCGATAACATCTTCCCGACGTTTCAAACTGTACTTCGGTATTATGGGGGGGGGGGGAATGGGGTTAGAATTTAGATTGTGCAAAACTTAGCATTGTTGTTAATAAATATCTACTGAAATTATTATAGCACAAGCACAACGCCGTGTCTTACGCATGATGTCCTACAAACAAATGACACTGGATATAAATGGACACGCGATATCACTAACAAAAGAATACATAGTTTCTGAATTCGACAGCTGTTTCAAAAAGCTTGATAGTATTCATAAAACATGATAGATTAATCGCGATGGAATATGCAATAAGTCTGAAGTATTTATAAGTATATCTTTCTGAATATATGCAATTACTAACACACACGCACACACCACAAACACACACACACATACACATATTCGTGTATGTATATATTTTTTCTTTTACACTTTTAGTGGTTTCAGTTATTTGATTGCGGCCATGCTAGAACACCGCCTGTGGTATTTGTGTCAACGTAATAAAAGGACCGGAAGACCGACTAGAACAAGGCCATAATTTCCCAATAAAAACTAATTCTACATGTGCATCGGAGAACTTGATCTACCTAATTCCATGCTCTGGATGCAAACGGCAATATTTTGGACACACAAAAAACAGCCTATGCCAGAGGATGGCGGTACACAAATCTCAAATTAGGATCCCGGAAAACAGGAATATACCTCTCAGTCAGCACATCGACGAATGTGCTTACAACAAATTTCCCAAATTCACAACGTTTCCACTATACAAGTTCAAAGACAATGCTAGCCAAAAATGAACGCATTAGCAAGGAAATATATTTCATAAGAAAATACCGACCAAGTCTAAATTCTCTAAACTAGCAACAATGAGACTTTCATATATATATATATATATATATATATATATATATA
>NC_068997.1:13293833-13294550 GCF_001194135.2 Octopus bimaculoides
ATATATATATATATATATATATATATATATATATACATACATACATGCATAGGAATCAGTTGATGTATACTGCATAAGAATCTGTGCAGTTTGGGCAAGATTTCTGGAACGGATTTAACTGTTTCCCACGCATGCAAGTTTCTTCTTTCCACGCCAGCGATGTTTATTTGAGTTCAAAGGCCAACGACCGGGTCCTCTGTATCCGTTGCATTTCTGCCTGCCGCACAGGGGTCACGTAGAGAGCGCAATGAGTCTGAACAGATACCGTAAAATATTCTATTTATTGCGCTAACGACTCAGCCACATTGCCGCCTTTATTGGATGGAATTCCTTGCTGATCTACAAACTATATATAAACACTTACACGAAGGATTGCTACGCGCTCCCTCTTTGAAAAAACAAACAAACCAATTACTAACACACGTAGACGTTCTAAGAAAGTTCGCGTGCACATCTCATATATAGAACAGATGATATGTTAAGTTAGAAAATCCTGGATAGTTTTAGATTCTATTTCTCTGAAATGGGAAAAGAAATGCGTATCTATTCACATTTCATCCAAAGAGACCTATTGACCTCAAGAAAACTATTCAGTAACTAAATGTTCTTACTAATAACATCAGATAGTTAATGTGTCTTTTGTGTACAATTCATGAAAATCGCGGCATAAAATCATACCTAGGAGCCAGAATGAATATATATATATATATATATATA
>NC_068997.1:13294853-13296106 GCF_001194135.2 Octopus bimaculoides
ATATATATATATATATATATATACATATATATATATATATATGTTTCACTCTCTATATATTGGTATGTATAGATATGTGCATGGGTGTTAGGAGATATATGGATGTCTGTATGAGCATGCATGTAAAAAAGCGTATATACACAGGGTAGGCAAAATATGGGGGATACAAATAAGGAAAGATAAAGAGCAAGTCTCGTAACTATGAGATTTAGAAGTTTGAAAAGAATGGGCGTGTCCTCTGGGCTAGTAAAGTTTCGGGAATGTGGGTGTATGTGGGAAAAGATGTCCGTACCTGCACAGAGATATATCGATATATATATACATGCATATATATATTTGTATATATGTATGTATGTATGTATATTCGTGTCTATATATAATGTATATAGATACATGCATGTATATTTGCCCCAAAATATATTTTACATTACATGCGAATTGATGCACAAATATCTTAGTAAGAATATATATGAATGTCTATATGATTGCGTATTCTTATGATTTTGTATATGTATATGGGATCTAGGTTTGGGGAACAGTTATCATAAGACAAAAAAAACATTATATGATAGACATTTTGAGTATACAAAGAGTGAATATTGGAAAAGGAATGCATATATTTATATACGTATACACACACACACTCAACCACACACATATAAATATGTATATATATATATGTGTATATATATATATATATTTATATATATATATATATGTATATCTATGTATATCTGTCTATCACTCTCTATATATATCTATGTATATCTGTCTATCACATATATATATATATATATATATATATATATATATATATATATATGTGTGAAGTAAAATTCCCAAGATCTATATTCGTAAGTATCAATACATCCAATAATATGCATGAGTATGTATGCGAGAGTATAAGAATATACATATGCCTGCACGCAGGAGTACGTTTACGCACGTGAGTGTAAGTATGCCGATGTCTGTGTGTATATAGTGTGTATATGAGCATATCATCGCATCATTTGACGTATACATATATTGGCATATGCAGAATTTCCAATTCAAGTATACTTCTATTTTACGTTACGTCTGATCATTAATAAATGTATATATATATGAAAATATGCAATCATGCTGCATATAACCGTATCTAAAACAAAACATTATAAATCATACAAAATCTTGCAAATATTCAAATATATCTGCACAGTTACATATGATTATATATATATATATATACATATATATATATATATATATATATA
>NC_068997.1:13298716-13299694 GCF_001194135.2 Octopus bimaculoides
ATATATATATATATATATATATATAGTTGCATTATATTTATATATCCATCAATCTATCTCTTTCTCTCAACGTATACACATAATCATATGTATACACATATGCATATACATGTGTATATATATATGTATGTATGTATATGACCAAATGTGAGAAGGACATTTAGAGAAGAAATAGTAGCATGGAGTGAGAGAGGGAGGCATTGAGAGAGGAAGAGAGAGTAAGTGAGAGAGAGAGAGCGAGCGAGAGAGAGAGAGAGAGATAGAGAGAGAGAGAGATTGTGTGTGTGAGTTGTATCATGTATTCCTAGGAGATTTATATAACTTTGATCTTTTTAAGAGATATATAGCAAGAATATCATTAATCGAACACAGAACCGCATCAAACCGGAAACAGTAAGAGAATGACATGAATAAAATAATAATAAAAATAATATTAATAATAACATTAAAGATAATAATAATAATGATGATAATAATAATGATAATAATAATAATAATAATAATAATAATAATAATAATAATAATAATAATAATAATAATAGTGGTAGATAAAGAAATAATATAAAAAAATGAATATAGAAAAAAACACATATAAAAAAGTAATTGCTGCTAGAAAAAAAGAAGAAAGACAAAAACGACAAAGACATTACGATTGAAAAAGAATAAATAAAAATGAGAGACACGTATATACAAAAATTAACGGACAGTGGTCGGTCTAGCAGTGATAATACGAAATTAGGTAATATCTATTGAATGGAATATGCCGACTCCCAGACTACAGCCTTATAGCTTTCTGAATGGACTGAAATAAAAACTATAAAACAACAACAACAACCACGACAACACCACCAACATCAACTGCGACAACAATAACTGCAACAATAACAACAATAATAACAACAACAACAACAAAACATGAGAAAGGAATAGAGAGAAAAGGAAAACAAACAAGACACTGAAATATAAGTTTACATACAT
>NC_068997.1:13301199-13303699 GCF_001194135.2 Octopus bimaculoides
GAGAGAGAGAGAGAGAGAGAGAGAGAGAGAGAGAGAGAGAGAGAGAGGAGGGAGAGAAAGAGAGAAAGCGTGAAATAGAGGTGAAAGAGATAGTAAAACGGAATATAAGGGAGAATACATGGTTGCGAATTTGAATTTAAAAATAGCAATGTAAAATCATATTGATAGTGATACTCGTCTAAGTTTGATTTTGTCGAATCTGCTTGTCGAAGCGCTAACTTATGGGATATAAACGTACAAGGTATAGAACACAATGCTGCTTTTTATTGATATTTTATATTATATCCGTACAAAAACCTAAATAATGTTACGTAAACACAGACAAATATCAGTCTGTGTGTGTGTGGGCGGGGGTGTACGTATATACACATTGACACACATGGCTGTGCAGTGTGTTTGTGTGTTTGTGTGTGTGAGTGTATAGGGTTGCTTGCATACGAGGTGATAAAAATGGTGGCATAACTTTTTATGAACTTCCATAGAATGTCCAGATAGCACATGTTTGTAGAGTAACACCTCCTTCACAAGAAACGTACTATTCAATATTATATCCACCACGAGCGATGCATTTGCGCCACTATTGAACACAAATCTTCAATCCGATTTGAAAATATGGAGGAGGTGTGCACTTTTCTGTCTCCTTTATCACATCCATTTTTACCGCATGTGTGTCCGCAAATCATTGTCCTCGAAGACTGTGCTTCATTGAACGGAACAGGCGGAAGTCGTTCTATACCAAATTCAAACTGTATTGTGGATTGAGTGACCAGTAGTCAGCTCAGTGTATCGACTGCATTTTGTTTTGTTTAGGCAAAGATGTGTGTGGTAGAACATTAGTATGACGAATGTGAGTCGTTTATGAATTCTTGTTCGGTCTTTTTCTGCTGAAGAATCTTCTGATGTGCTGCTCACTGGTCATCTTGACTGTCCTTGTCAATCGCTGGTCTTTCACAGCCTTAGAGAAGAAGTGTGACGCCATTCCACGAACTGAAACGACATTTCCGGATCATATATCAACGCGCATCTTTCATCTCCTGCCATATTGAAAACAAAGTGTTTTCATTACCTCCAAACACTAACAGTAGATCAGAGGCTTCCAGCCATTTCTCTTTAAAATTGAATATTATCTGCCAAGGTACCCACTTTGGACATAACATTCGATGACCAAAAATCCTTCTTCAATGCATCGTGTCTATAGTTCATTCGTGCCTCATTCTTACTTTACTTTCCATTTTCTGATGAAGCCAGGCGTCCGAAACGTCAAAGACCCTTTCAGTTAGGTTTATGGGTTAATCCAATAGCACGCATGCTAACACTTGTCCCAGCCCGTTTCAGCTTCCTTTTTCTCGTTACCACCATCAGGCGCGCGCGCACACACACACACACACACACACACACACACACACACACACACACACACACACACACACACATATGTATGTGTTTGTGTTAGTATGTGTTAGTGTTAGTATGTGTTTGTGTTAGTATGTGTGTACGTACGTGTGTGTGTGTGTGTGCTTGCACGCACGCATGAATATAAGTATGCACGTATTTGTGAATGACCATGGAAGAGAAATAAAAGGGAAAGGAGTGAATGATAAAGGAAATGCCTGGAAAAGGTGAAAGAATGTGTCATATATATATGTGTGTATATATGTGTGTGTGGAGAGAGCATTTAAGAAGTTATACAAGTAAGAAGGAGGGGGTGGAGGATAGAAGTACAGAGAGGCAAGAGTGAGATAGAGAGACAGATTGAATTGAGAAAGTGGGAGGGGTGATGAATAGAAAATGGCTGGAAAAGAAACGCTCGATTCTAATGCAAGGACACCTCACATGTATACTTTATATACGGTTGTGTATGTGTGTGCCTCTTTATCTCACATGCAGACACTCTCTATCGCCCTATATAGACATACGCACACATACGCATATATGTTCACACACACAAACGATTGTATGTAAACAGACAAAAACAGAAGTACATAGAGACAGAAAGTTAAATATGACATAGAGAAAGAAATACGTGCGTGTGTGTGTGTATGACTGTGTGTGTGCGAGTGTGTGTTCATGTATGCATGTATATATATATATATATATATATATATATATATATATATATATATATATATGCATGTATATTTGTATGCATGTATATAATATGCGTTATAGTCAGCAGTATCACAAATAATAATATTTGTTTGAAGGTTTTCCATAGGCAAAAGAGCGCCGCAAGTCATATATATTTTACCTTGGCTCACTATGTATGGTACTGAAAGAAAAATAAACAAAAAAAAAATTCAAACAATAACAAGTAAATATATAAATATTATACAATTGTATACGTATAATATAAAAACAACGTATACACCAACAATACATTATGAAATTATACACAACAGAGACTAAAATAGTTTTTCATATTTTCATATTTTTGAGATTGTATTTGATATATATATTTTTTATAATCTTAACATATATATTATATCCAGTTTTTTTGTTT
>NC_068997.1:13306151-13306431 GCF_001194135.2 Octopus bimaculoides
ATATATATATATATATATATATATATATATATATATATATATAAATATATATATACAGAGAGAGAGAGAGAGAGAAAGAGAGAGAGAGAGATAGACATAAACACTGTCATGCATACATCTCTCTCTAATTCTCTGTAACAATCTCTCACCCGCGCTCTGTATACGCGTGTATGTGTGTTTGTGTGTGTGTATCCGTACACGTATGTGCATATGTATATATATGTAGTATGCATAGACGCACACATACGCACTAAAGCACAAACGCACACATATATGTATA
>NC_068997.1:13306441-13306861 GCF_001194135.2 Octopus bimaculoides
ATATATATATACATAGAGACACACATACACACACATAATCACAGAGAAAAAAATACACTCACATGAAATTTCCGTTTGCATACACACAAGATATACAATAATTGTTGTTCATTGGTCACGTGTGACAGCGAACTGTAGAAGCGTGGACCAATATCAGAGCAAATATTTGTATTATGTTCTTTTTGGCCCAGTTCAGTCCAATTAGATATCTATCTGTAGTCGTAATATTCTAGTAAATGTGCTGAAATAGTCAACATGAAAGCATGATTTATTTAGCTAAATATTCTACCAATTGGAAAATGCAGAAATTTATATTGCCAATTCTCTACAGTAATTCAAAGAGTTACAAACACAAAACAAACACTCATTTGCAAATGCAGATTCACCCCCCCCCCCACACACACACGCACCCACATGCAC
>NC_068997.1:13306871-13307190 GCF_001194135.2 Octopus bimaculoides
CCCCCCCCCCCACACACACACGCACCCACATGCACACACACACATACACATGCACACACACACACATGCACACACACACACGCACACATATACACATGCACACAGGCACACACACATGCATGTTCAAATAAAAACGCGCACGCAAACACGCGTATATGGACACACACAAACACATTCTCACACACACACACACACATATGTATGTATATATATATATATATATATACGGTATAATGTATATATTCAGTATGAAAACATATCCACGTATACATGTATATAGATATATATATATTTATACACATACATACATATGTGCGTA
>NC_068997.1:13307785-13312963 GCF_001194135.2 Octopus bimaculoides
TATATATATATAGATAGATAGATAGATAAATAGATACATACATACATACATACATATATACATATATACATACATGCATACGTGTGTATGTGGTTTCTGTAAATATACTTTTAGCAATGTGTGTGCATTCCAATGTTTATGCAAACGGGCGTGTATAATTTTTTCACATACATTTGTGTAAAAGGCCAATATAACGAGAGACTATAAGACTAATGTTTTTTTTCTATTATAAACACCTCATCAACACTCAATATTATTGAAGTATCATGCTACATCATTTAAGTGTTTTATGCAACAGAATTCCGCAATGGAAATGATGCGGCGGTTTTCATAATAAAGTTCCTAGAAACGCTACACAAACGACCATTCAACATAACACACACACACACACATGCGTGGGCACACACATACATACACATTTACACAGGAGCATACACACATTCGTGTATACATAGATATATACATATATACATAGACATCCGCCCAAACGTGCACATGCTTACACTCACACGCACATACATACATACACACACATATATATTGTTTATTTTATCTTTCTGCATACAAGTCGAATTTTTCAGATCAAAATTAACGACCCAAACAAGGTAGGTCGACTTATACACCTAAAAAATTCTGGAAAACCCAACATTCCAATCGAAATGCAGGAAGATTTGAATGATATTTAAATGCTTACACCGCATGTTTACACTATATATTATATCAACTTGTATGCCGGAAAATACGGTATAGTGCTTATTAATCACAGCTTATCCTCAGCTTGCATCATAATTCATAAATTCTTATAACCGAGAGCTATTCTTCAAGTGTTGTTGGCTGTATTCCCATGTAGTAGGCAATGGGATGTTATATGGATAAAACCATTTGGCACTTCATTAAAAAAAATATTCTGTTTATTTAGAGGAAGGATCACAGCGCCAAGCACCTTGTATATTTTCAAGATTTCGGATCTGGCAGTATAAAGGGAAAACGTTATATTCAAGTTATTCTCTGATCACGATGTTTGCAAATGAGCGCCCAAAGTCATTCAAGGTCCGAATAGCAGTTTGAAATTTGGACAACGTTTTATCTTTATTGCAAACAGAGAAGCCTAGAAACTAGTTTGTGAGACATCTCTTCCAGTGTTCTAATAACTTCACCGTTTCATTGTATGCACTGGTATAAATAATATCGACCATAAAATTTTAATGAAAAAATCAACACGTTGACCTAGGTGGGGCTTGAATTTTGAGCGTAGTAAATTTGTGTGATTATTTCTGCAAACGTTTCTTCCAATTCGCTCAATTTTGGTGTTTCACCACGTGAAGCCAATTCACAACTCACAGACAAATCACTGCCTGTGTTCCACTATATAAAGGATTTAGATCACATTATTTTATTTGGATTAATTAGAATGATGTGTGAAAGTGATTATGAACCTTTGATTCTATTAGAGATTTTCTTTGTAATTAATGGCGTCAGCAGTAAGATTTAGGTTTTATCAATCGATGAATATTTTATGCTAATGTTTTTTAAATCTTTCAGTGAGTCAGTACCCATGGCTTTGCAGAAGGTCTACAAGACAGTGATAATGGATGAAGTAAGGTAACCTCAAACCCAAGAACTAGGCCGAGTGCTCACAAACATGTTCAGCAACGAAATATAAGCCAATAAGCTAACAAATTAGTCTATACAGACGAAACGACAATACATTCCTCTAAGAGTGACACATGAGCATTGCATAACAAAGACGACTTGGTTAGGATTAGAATACTTTTGATCATAGACGGCTCGATCACAGACTACTTTGATCATGCTTTGTCGTTGATTACCGTCTGATTTCATGATAATTTGTCATTAATTATAGCTTTTCTTTTATCATAGTCTCCCTATGATCATAGTCTGTTTTCGTGTATAGTTGCCCTTTAATCATAGTATCCCTTTGATCATAGTCTGAGTTCGACCATAGTTTCCTTTTGATCACAGTCTGCCTTCGACAAAAGTCACCTTTAGATTAGAGGCTCCCTTTCATCATACTCTGCTTTTAGCTATAATTTCTCTTTCATCATAGTCTCTTTTAATCAGAGTATAGTTATGATTATAGCCTGTCTTTGTTTATAGTTTGTATTTCATCATAGCCTTGATCAAAGTTAGCCTTCGATTATATTCTGCCTTTCATCTTTGTTAAGCCTTTGAGCTTAGTCTGAATTGACTTTGATGGTAGTCTGCCATTGATCATATTTGGCATTTGATCATATTCTGCTCAATCATAGTCTACCTTTGAACATATTCTACTTTTGATAAGACTGGTTTTGATAATAGTCTACCTTAAACCATGTCCTTCTTTTGTTTACTTTACATAGTTTACTTTACATAGTTTACTTTAAATGATTATCGTTGTTCATGGTTTGGTTTTGGTCATTGTATACTACAGACAATAATTCTTCCCTTTTCATTGTCGTTTTGTTTTTGTCATAGTTTAGGTTTCATCATAGTCTTTCGCAAAAGTGAAAGACTATGAACATTCTTAGACTTAATTTGCTTTCCATGCTAGCATGACTACGTTCTTGATATCTCTGTTAAAAGTCTGTCGTAGAACAAACTCTGCATCTTTAAAACCTGTTTAGTCAGTGTTGACACGGTGGCGAATTGATAACGAAGACAAAGATCTAATGATGCTGAACTACAAATATTTGTTATCAGACACTAAAATAAAATAATACTCTTATACTTTTTCGAATTCACGTATGTTATTTCTCTTATTCTCTATTCCCCTTTCGTCTAGCTTTCTATTTTATTATTCCGTCTCCATCTCTAAACTTTTATTCGAACATTTTTTTCTAAACATGGCTTAACACCATTAGTTTTCTTTTCAGCCATACCATAACGTTCTCTGCAACTGCCACCAGCCTCCCCCCACTCCCTTCCACAGCCTATTTCAGTCTCTTTTTCTCCCTCTACATATTCTTTTTCCTCTGCTTGTGCATCACAACTTTCTGTCTCGTTCTTTCTGTTGTCTTCTCTGTATATCCCTCACACTATTCATTCCCCTCTCTCTTCTATCGATGATAACACTTCCGATCAGATCAGATCAGAATCCATGAGAGCCAGTGCCTGGTACTGCAACAGGGCATTTATGATAATAATTTCAAAAAAAAAAAAAAAAAAAAAAAAAAAATAGTAATAATAATAATAATAATAATAATAATTATTATTATTATTATTATTATTATTATTATTTAATCGACTTGAACTCAGAACCATTGATGCTGAGTTCAATTTGCACCGAGCTCAGCTTTACTTTTAATCCTTTTGAAGTCGATGTACCAGTCGATGTAATCGACTTGTTTCGTCACCAACATTTCAGGCCTTGTGCTTCTAGTAGAAATGATTATTATTATTATTATCATTATTATTATTATTATTATTATTATTATTATTATTATTATTATTATTATTATTATTATTATCATCATTATTATTATTATTAAGTCGATGAACTGGTACAATTACTGGCACGCCGGGTTAAATGCTTAGTGACATTTCGTCTGTCTATGTTCTTAGTTCAAATTCCGCCGAAGTCGAATTTGCTTTCTCCTTTCCGGGTCGATGAATTAAGTACCAGTCAAGTACTGGGGTCAAGTACTGGATGTAATCGTCTAGTACCCTCCCCCAAATGCCAGGCCTTGTGTCTATAGTAGAAATAATATTGATAATAATAATAGTTATTGTTATTACATTTAGAATCAAATATCTCATCATCCATTGAATTAAAATATTTTGGTAGTTGGAGTGACAGTTACACAAATCACTAATTAATAATTACGTTAGTATTATCCCAAGCTAAAGTCATCAGATAATATATTAAATATGCACAACTACATACACACATACTCTCTCACACATATACACACATACGTGTATGTACATTCAACTATCTATAAGCACATATATATATATGTGTGTGTCTGTGTGTGTGCATGCAAGTATATATGTATATAAGTGTACACAGACACACACACACACATGCATATGCAAACACAAACACACACACACACACACACATATTTGAGAAAACACCAGCCACCATCTATGGGAAGGTGGACGAGGAAAAACAGCAAGAAGCAAACAACTTCAGAGAAACAAAGCATGTATAAGACAAGTCGTTTTGTTTTGAACTGTAGAGGAAGACTGGATTGGAGAATTGTAATTCGATGGGGAGACCATCTGAAATAGTACAGGAACTTATTTCAAAACGCAGAGGTTGCGTGATATAAAAGAAGTAGTTAATGAAATCTTGGCTTCCCAGTTACATTAAAAAAAAAAGAAAAACTAATAAAGAATATCATAAAAGTTTAAAAAATAATATCAGAGAGAAGAAGAATATCCATGTCGGTTATATATCTTTCTGGTGTTCTTTAATTAAATCATCACTTGATTTCATACAAATGAGGGGCGAGTAATTTTTGTGAAGTGGAATCACGGAAGCATCGAAAGAATTTTTTAATTCACATGATGATGCTCAACAACTGTTGTTGTTGTTTTTATTATTATTGTTATTATTATTTCTTCAAATGTTTGTGCTATAATTACTAATTTTTGTTATGTTTTTTTTTTTTACCTTTTAAAAGTATTTATCCCCACCACGCCATTTTATTTTTGCTCATCTTTTCCCAGATTTAATAATGAATTATTTGTCTTTTAACACCCCCTCCACGAAACAAAAAAATGCTTTAAAAGCTACGACTAATGTGTGATATTAGCGCCAACCTAGCTAAACACGAATTAACACATGCTGAAGTATTCATTAAATCGAAAACAAACGGGGTTATCGTTCGCAAACACACTCACATATATGTACATATATTCATACATACATATGTCTGTAGAAGTGTATATTAGTGTTTGAGGATATGTATGTAGATGTGTGTGTGTGTGTGTGTGTGTGCGTTTCGAAAAGGAAAAAAGAACGAAAGAAAACTAAATTATGAAGACAAAAAGCGCTCCGCTTCCCACTAAAACGAACATATAATCTCAAATTTCTAAAACGCATCAGGAGAGAAAACAAATGCTACTTTAAACATTTCGAATGAAGTTGCGTGCTAGCAACAATGTTATTTGCATACATACATACATACATTTTATACACACACTTCACACATATATATATATATATATATA
>NC_068997.1:13312977-13316691 GCF_001194135.2 Octopus bimaculoides
GAAGGAAAAAAAATTGCAAAAACCCCACAAAAACACGAGAGAACAATATTATTGATGATGTTCTCTGTAAAACGAAAGATTAAAAAGAAAAACATAAACAACTCTAAGAAGTCGTTAATTATTTCAAATGATAAAACTAATATAAATATATAGTTATCTGTTGTAAAAAAAAATGTTTTCGGGAATAAGAAATAGCAATACATTGCATGTGATAGAGACTAAATGTTTTTTGAAATGTTGAGTACATAGATGAGAGAATATAATGGACAGGGAGAATACCCTCTCTGTCATATATGTATATATATATATATATATATATATATATATATATATGTGTGTGTGTGTGTGTATGTATATATATATGTGTGTGTGTGTATGTTTATATAAATATGCATGCACGTATGTTTATGTATATCTCTGTGTGTGTGTGTTTTTCTGCATGCATGTTTTTGTGTGTACCTATGTGTGAGTGTGTGCTGGGCTGTGTATATATTTATCAGTCTATCTCACTATTTACTAATCTATCTAGCTTTCACTGTTGTAGTAATTATGTATATAGAGAAAAAGCGACAGAGATGAATCAAAAGACATGAATTGCATGATAAAGAGTAAAATACTTGGGAAAGTAGAAAGGTACAACCATAATACGAAAAAGAAGAGATTGATGTGCTGTGTGTGTGTGTGTGTGTGTGTGTGTGTGTGTGTGTGTGTGTGTGTGTGTGTGTGCGTGCTTGTGTGCGTGTGTGTCTTAGAGAAAGTTGAGAGAGGTAAACGATAGACGATATTTGAGAGGAGAGACGAAAGAATATGGAAAAATAGCGATAGTTTTTGGAACAGATGCTTTGTAGTAGCCTACTAACAGAGAAACAATAGAAACAATTAGAGTTAGATAAGTTATTAAGAAAACAAGGTAAAGGTGGAGCCATATGTCGTACTGAAATATATAAAACTCGAAAGAAAAATAATGAAATATATTATTTGTGTGTGAATATTTTTGTAATCTTTCCGTTATTCGAAAATTAAGTCAATATCATGAGATATACTGAAAAATTAGTACGATGTTCTTTCAGTGAAATCTTATATTCTCACCAATCCGTACTCTCAAGCTTCCTTCCACATGTATGCATGCATGTACGTACCTATCTATCTATCTATCTATCTATCTATCTATCCGGTCTGGAACTGAAACCACAATCTTATGATCATGAGCTCAACAGCCTAACCACTAAGCCACGCGCCTCCACAAACAGCCACAGTTACATCGCAGAGAAATTTTCTTGCCTGTTTACGAAAATAGAAAAAAAAAACTATTATATTTACATTTTGCTCATTTACTACCTCGACAATTGTGTCGTACTTCTGCGACCTTATCACTGACATAATTTCATTGCAGCCGTTGAAACTCAATTTCTGGTAAGTTTTTTTTATAAGCCTCATAGGAATTTCTTTCTTTATGTTCTCTTCCACTTTTGCTTAACTGTGGACGAGTCTTCTACACTATTCCTGATATTTGAACTTTTGTCACTTTGGCCTTTATTTACTTTCAGATTAGATTCTCTAAATTCTCTGCCTATTAGCATTGTATATTTATTTATCAATTCATTATCGTTATTTTTCATTGTTTCCTGCGAAGACTACTCCCCATTAGTACTTTTCCTCATGAGGGTTGCTTTTCAACGTTTGGAGACATCGTTTACTATGTATATATAATATCTCTCAAATTATGTTTGAATTTTTTGTTTATATTATAAGAATATTAATGTTATTCCTGCTAAGTTGATGTGTTTAACTCTAATGGTAAACAAAAAAACAAATAACAAATAAAAAATCTAGATAAATGAAAATTACAATACAATAAACTGTTGGTATTTATAGACATGTATACTTTCTTGTGCGTACGTCAACCTGTGTCTGTCTGTCTATCTATCTATCTATCTATCTATCTATCTATCTATCTATCTATCTATCTATCTATCTATCTATCTATCTATCTATCTGTCAATCTATCTATCTACCTATCTCTCTATCTCTCTTTCTATCTACCTATCTATCTATATACCTGTTTGTCAATCTAATTATCTTCCGAACTGAATATTTAATATTTTTTTTCATGGAGATTTCAACATGGTCATTGTTGTCAACTTAACGGGCATTTTTTAATTTTCATTTTGTAAATAATGTTTGAATTTTGTATTATACACGTTGGGATATTTGTACAAGTGTACGCATCAAAATGTTAGAACTTAATGATTGCCAATCTGACTGATAAATTCAGTGTGGCAATTTTTATGCTTGTACCTTTTGCTCATATCACTTCTTTGTATTTCGAAGTCAGGCATACGGCTGAAACGCACTCTCTACCATTACAGTTATGCCTGCACCTATACTCTTCTTGTGCTAGCTTACTGCATTATCTGCAGTGATGTTTAGTAGAAGTAGCAGTAGCAGTGGGATTGGTGGCGGTAGTAGTAGTAGTAGTAGTAGTAGTAGTAGTAGTAGTAGTAGCAGCACCACCACCACCACCAATAGTAGTAGATCTTACGATTATTGATCTGTAAATTATGAGATTGGTGATGCTTCCTGCCTGGGTTATGTTGATGATAGTGATGATGATGATTATCACAGGAAGATCTTTTAGCTTTATCAGGAAGCAAAATAAGAGACAGTTTTGTCGTAGAAAATTCGATTAGTTTATATTTGTATAAACCTTATAGATCTACAAAAGTCTATGACAACTGGAATTTGTATCACAAACATAGAATTCTGCACATCTTCCTTTCACTAATGGTGTTATTAATTCCCTTCTTTTAATTAAGAAACGTTTCTTCTTTTTGCTCATTCACCGAGGGACGATACAATACATTTAAATGAAGGTCAGTCAACTTCAGTTGTTTTACTTTAGAATATCTGTTAGCATTTATTATTCATATCGTCTACTGTTTTAGACGAATGTGTGTGTGTGTGTGTGCATGTGCGTGTCTGTATGTCTGTGTTTGTATCTGTGTGCGTGTCAAAATGTCGCATATATACAATGGACGAATGAAGATTTATTTCAGTGAACTTTCTGAATTGGAATTTTAATTGTTGATAGTTATGTACCAATCAATCATTTGTTTGCTAATTTTCCAGCTCCCAAAGTACTTGATGTATTGGAATTAAGATTTTCTCGAGGGAGATTCATACGAGGGTTAAAAGAAAATAAATTTGGTGAGTTTTTCAACGGAATACAAAAAAAAAAAAATGTGTGTATATAAAAAAATAAAACAAGAAAAAGCATAAACAAAAAAAAACAAATAACCATACCGAAAGCAAAAAACAAAAACACCAGAATAATTCTGAGAGAATTGTAGATGTAGATGTATTTACTATGAAGTGGATCAGTGATAGTAGTGTCCTGTTCGTTCACAACTCCAATGCAGTTTCGATCCCTAATTAAAAAACGTTCATTATGTTTACTTATTTCATATACATTTAACTTTTTTACTAGTCTCAGTCATTTGACTGCGGCCAAGCTGGACAGCCACCTTTAGTCGAACAAAATTGACCCCAGGATTTATTCTATGTAAGCCTAGTAGTTATTCTTTTGCCGAATAGCTATGTTACGGGGACGTAAACACACCAGCATCGGTTGTTAAGCGATGTTGGGGGAGCAAACACACACATAAACATATACACCCACAGACACACACATATATATATATATATATATATATA
>NC_068997.1:13317135-13318202 GCF_001194135.2 Octopus bimaculoides
TTTTTTTTTTTTGCTGTTATATTTGTCTTCATCTTGTTTGTTGTTAACACAACGTTTCGGCTGATATACCCTCCAGTCTTCATCAGGTGTCATGGGGAAATTTCGAACCTGGGTTCTCATTCTTACGGGCATATGGCGTAGTGGTTGAGAGCGCGGGCTACTAATTTCAAGATTCCGAGTTCGATTGCAAGCAGTGACCTGAATAATAATAATAATAATAATAATAATAATAATAATAATAATAATAATAATAATAATAATAATAGCAACAACAACAACAACAACAACAACAACAACAACAACAACAACAACAATAATAATATCGAAAAATACCTTAGGAAGGAGAACCAAGGTTCGAAGTTTCCCCAAGACACCTGATGGAGACTGGAAGGTATATCAACAGAAATGTTGTGTTAACAACAAACAAGATGAGGACAAATATCCGTCAAATGTAAATAATGTAAATAATGTAAATAATGTACATAATTCCTCATGTCTTAAATATAGAAGTGTAAATATAGTAGTGCTTAAAAGATTTGAGGTGCCTAATTCTCCACCCTGAAGACTAAAGCCCGGATCTACGGTAATGTTTACATACATACATACATACATACATACATACATACATGCATGCATGCATATATGTATATATGTATGTGTATGCGTGTGTGTAGATGCATGGGCTAATAATTACGGTGTTGCTTCCACTCACGATCGCAGAATGGTTTTGATTTCCGGATCGAGCGGTGCGTTATATTCTTCGGCAAGACACTTCATTTCCACATTGCTCCAGTCTACACAGCTGGAAATAAATCACCTTGTGACGCATTGCGATCCCGTTATTGGCGCAGGGTCTATCGTAATTTCCGTTACTCATTCAACATAAGCTTGCACGCATAACACGCCGGTTGGGAGTCATTTGAAATGTACAAGAATGACAAGTAAGTGCAATGCGACCTGTGAGTTAACAACATCCAAGAGTTACTTGATACAGTCGTGTGTGTGTGTGTTTGTGTATATATATATATATATACATACACCCACACATATATATGTAAATGCTTTAA
>NC_068997.1:13318612-13319637 GCF_001194135.2 Octopus bimaculoides
TATATACATGTATATCTATGTATATATATGTGTATATATATATATTTATACACATCTATATAGGTAGATATAGATACACGCACGCACACACACACACACATATACATATATATATGCCTATTATATATGTGTGTGTATGTGTGTGTCTATACTCGAATCCTATGCTTGTATGTATGTGTAATGAAGCGTTTTTTTTTCTTTATTTCATACACGTTTTCTTAAAGACACCAGTATTCCGAATTAAATAATTTTTATTAAATATTTATCATATTTGCTGAATAATCATTTTAAAGCTTAGTTTCGGGCAATAACTCTCCTAAGCCATTAAAATTTCAGAATCTTCTCTGTCAGAAATTTTAATGAATTAAATTGATTTTTTACATAAGATGCTTGTGCTGTCAACAATCTGTTTTTTTTTTTTTTGGCTTTTGTTTTCTGAAGAAGAAACGAAAGAAAGGATCAACATTGGAAGCTTTATTAAAAGCAAAATACAAACCAAAAACCAGTTCGTAGATATAGCACAAGTGTAATTCACCATAAAATCTACAATGAATTAATCAATGAAAATGTTTGAATTCATTGTTAACGATTTTACAATTAGCAAAATTATGGCCAGGATTATTTCTGACCGAGTGCAAATTGCATTGATATGCACACACTGGTCACGATTAATTTGGATGATAAGATCAAGAAATACTTGAGGCATTAATGGGATTAGTTACTGATTTGCTTGTTTTAGTCACTGGACTGCATCCATGCTAGGGGTCACAGCCTTGAGAGTGAACTAATCGATCCAAGGTGTTATTTTGGAGTCTTTTCTCTTTTGCCGAATCGCTAAGTTACGGAAACGTAAAAAAAATCATCAATGGTTGTCAAGCGGTGACGGGGTATAAATACAATCACAAACACATAACCACACACACACATACACACACGTGTATGTCTCTCTCTTTATCTTTCTTTCTTTCTCTCTTTCTCTCTCTCTCAATCACTTTATATATAATATATATATATATATATATATA
>NC_068997.1:13324519-13327406 GCF_001194135.2 Octopus bimaculoides
TATATATATAAATATTTAATGTCATAAAATTTTGGAAAGCAAAAGATTAGGTAATAAGCAACGAAAAAAATAACGGGGAGCGTTTTAAGTATACGCTTACGAAGAGAAACAGAGTGAAAAGGTTACGTTTTGAGCATTTGCTGTTCAGCAGAAAGAATAGACGAAGAAAGAAAAATAAATAGGACTAAAAAAAAAAAAAGTAGCTAAATTAAACAGCCACCGCACACATACACAGACACAGCTACACAGACAGATAAATACACACACATACACACACACATATATATATATAATACAATCTGAAATATGATATTAAATATTATATATATATATATATATACGTGTGTGTGTCTATGTGCCTCTGTGTGTATGTGCTTTCATGCAGTGATCGTCTAATTTCTTAATGGCGGTACGTCTCCAATAAAATTATGATTTCTGATTTCGCCGAGGTCGAGTTTGCCTTTCAATCTTTCGAGGTCGAAGAAATAATTACCTGTTAAGCGTTGGGGTCGATGTAATCGATTAGTCTCACACCACCCCAAATTTCATGCCCTGTGATTATACTAGAAAGGATTGTCATTACTCGAATGAAGATTGTGAAATGTGAGAACAGTTGACCGGAGAAATTAATTAAAGTTGTTTCGCCGTTCTGAGCTCAATTTCCACCGAAGTCGATTTCATCTTTTATCCATTCTAGGTCGATAAAGTAAGTACCAGTTAAGTACTAGATCCGATGTAATCAACTTCCAAATTCTCTCCTCAAAAAAGATGCTGATCCTGCACCCAAATTTGAACCTGAGGACTTCTTGGAAAATTCCAAGGTGGGGTGTTGAGGGGGAAGAATGGGAGGAATGGGAGGGAGGAAGGACTTCCGGGAAATTTTCTTTGTCCCCTCCCCACAATTTGAGCAGTTGAGGGGAGGTGAAGTTTCCATGAAGACCTCTGGGACATTTCCAGAAACACCTTGGTTCCCTTCCCCACTCAACTCCAACTCCTTGGAATTTTTCAAGCAGTCACTCTCCTTGGAACCACCCGCCTTGGAATTTTCATGGAAGTCGCTCTACACGATCTTTTCCAAGAAGTCCTTCCTTACCTTACCTTCCTTGGACATCCCCTAATCGGAATTTTCTAGGAAGTTCTACCCCCATCCTCAGATTTTTCCAGGACGTCCTACCTCTTCTCCTCGGACTATTCCACGAAGTAATACCTACCCATCCTAGAACTTTTCCATGAAGTACCCTCCTCGGACTTTCCAGTAATTCCCCCCCTTCGGTCTTTTCCAGGAAGTCACTTCTACCTCCCATCCTCGGAATTTTTCAGGGGTACCCGTAAGTACCCATCCTCGGATTTTTTCAGGAGTGCACCTATTCGGACTTTTCCAGGAAATTCTACCTCCCCTCCACGGAAGACATACCTCTACATCTTCGGACTTTTCGAGGAATTGCAACCTCCCCACCACGGGTTTTCCAGGAATTCCGTACCCCTCAGACTTTTCTAGGAAGTACATATCCTCGGAATTTCCATGAAGTACCTACCATCGGACTTTTCAAGGAAGTGAAGTCCTACCTCTCCATCATGGACTTTTCCAGGAAGTCATACATTACCCTCCTCGGACGTTTCTAGGAAATCCTATCCCTCCTCGGTCTTTTACAGGAATTCCTACCACCCATCCCCAGATTTTCCAGGAAGTACCTGTCGTCGGATTTTCCCCAGGAAGTACCCCTTCCTCGGATTTCCCAGGACTATCCCTCCTGGGACTTTTCGGGGAATTCCTATCTCTCTTCCCTCGGAATCTTCCAGGAAGTACCACCTCCTCGGAATTTTCCAGAAAGTCTTACCTTCTCCTCCTCGGACTTTTATATGAAGTACCCCTCTTCGGACTTTTCCACTCACAAAACTTTGGTCGGCCCGGGTTATAGAAGAAGACACATGCCCAAGTTGTATTTATATATATTAAGGTGTGGCTGTCTGGTAAGAAATCTGCTTCTCAACCACAGGGTTCTGAGTTCAGTCCAGCTGCGTGGTACCTTGGGCAGGTATCTTGCACTATATATATACATTTTTAACTCAATATTTATCATTCAATGTTTGTTGTAGGTGGTGCTGCTGGTATTTTTCATTATTTATTCTTATATATAAGAAATAATAAGAAATAGAACACAAGAAGGGTGGTGAAATGAGAGAGAGAAAAATGCATTCTGGGAATAGGGTGGGACTACATGCGGGATGTATTTCTCTCTCTCTCTCTGTCCACCCTCCTTCACACACACACACGCATACACACACTCACGCTCACACACGCACACACACATATCTATGCATACATACACGTGTGTATGTATATATACGCACTATAGAAATTAGCTTTGACATCTCATTAGCTTCTCTAATATCTACATCTTCCCACGAGCGCCTCTACTCTCATGTTGTCAAGTACACGCTTTCCCACAACACCTCTAACGCGTATACACATACAGCAACACACCACAGGTCTATGAACAACGGCGCTATGCATCGAAATATCTCCATATATACACACAGCGCGCGAACACCCACGACCAAACATGGGTATAGCTTTTACATGGATTGAATTACCAGCTCCTATTTCCCTACTTAACTTCGTTCACATAGAAAAACCTTCTTCCCTGATATGTAAGTCTCACCTCAATTTGTTTCTCCCTGACTATTTCGCTTTCATATTACGCATTTCTTCTTTCAATTTTTTATGACGGATTAATACCGAAGCGTAAAAGCGTTAATTTTCTTCCTGTTTCAACGATAGCGCAAAAGTAAATAACTTAGTTGTGTAATCTTGTCCCTCCGAAGTTGCACTTTCTCTTGTATTTTCTATTTACACTGTATGTTTGTGTATTTGCTTACGTATATA
>NC_068997.1:13327822-13329835 GCF_001194135.2 Octopus bimaculoides
ACACACACACACACACACACACACACACACACACACACACACACACACACATATATATATATATATATATGTATATATAGCTGGAGAGAGATTGAGAGGGAGACAGGAAAAGGAAAAGAGACTAGGAGACCTGATATATATATACACATAACTGCACATATATGTGTACACGTGTCTGTATGTGTGAATGTAATTAATCATACAAGAGAAATACAACAAAGAATCAAATATGTAAATAAACGCAATGAAACCGAAAAAGTTTAAAACAAAAGTTCAATTAGAGTTAATTAATCAATATATGATTAAAACGATGGCTTTAAGCAGTGACTGAGTATATCATTGCTTGTTGAATCGTAAAGATTAAAACGTTAAAGGGCCGCGTAGTTATTAGGGTGATTGATATGACAACAGAATGACGTCTATATCTTTATGTGCTTTTATGATTTGAAGCAAATGACTATTCATGAAACTATATAGGTAATAATGAGAGATCCAATAAAGAGTCATCTACGTTGCATGGTTTTTCAAGAAAACGCAAGCTAATCCCGCTCTAATGTTAGCAGAAGACAGGTCACCTTATGGACCTGTCAAAACAAAACAATACAACAAAAATGAGAGTGATATAGCTTGGAAATTTGGGACCACATGTTAGTTTGCCATCGCGGATATGGTATTAAGGAAGTATAACAGTACGTACGTATGTATGTATGTATGTATTTATTTATTTATTTATGTATGCATGTATGTATGTATGTATGTATGTATGCATGCATGCGTGTATGTTTGTATGCACCTATCTGTCTGTCTGTCTATCTATCTATCTATCTATCTATCTGTCTGTCTGTCTGTCTGTCTGTCTGCCTATTTATTTTTCTACATATCTGTCTATTTATCAATATATATATTTGTCATTATATATATATATATACATGCATACATACATACACACACACACGCACTCACACACACATATGTATATATATCTGTACTATTTCCTACTCTTGGCACAAGGCCCCGAAATTTTGGGGGAATGGGGCCAGTCGATATGAACGACCCCAGTACGCCACTGGTACTTAAATTATCGACACCGAAACGATGAAAGGCAAAGTCAACCCCGGCGGAATTTGAACTCGGAGCATAAAGACTGGTAAAATACCGCCAAACGTTTCGCTCGGCGTGCTAACCTTTCTGCCAGCTCGCCGCTTTATATTGTCTTTCCTACTGTTGGCACAAGGCCCCGAAATTTTTGGGGAGGGAGGCCGACCTCAGTACGCAACTGGTATTTATTTCATGGAAAAGATGAAAGGCAAAGTCGACCTCAGCGAAATTTGAACTCATAACGCGCTAACGTTTCTGCCAGCTCGCCGCTTTACAAGTCTATAAATATTGAACACTTACATTCGTCTGCACATATTTGTGTAGATGTATACACACAGACACACAATTTTACATCTATGTATGAGGATAGGAGTGTATGTAGAAACGTACTTACAGAAAAGCCAAATCGTTCATATGAACAGATAATGTTTGCCTTAGATTTTTTTCAATGAAATAATCAACTACCCATTTAATAGATTTGAAAAACTCGAAGAAGGCACCCAGAGATTATGACGTCAACTAATAGTGGGCACAAAGTACTGTATCAGAGAACAGGGAGAAGATACTTTCTTGATGACCAAATTTGAAAACGAAAAATAACTGTCTTTTGTCGATTGAATAGAACCGTATGTTTATTTATTAACCGTGAGAGTATGAAGGAAAAGTAAAAACATGAAAGAATTGATAGAGACAAGTTTCCAGTAAGGAAACCACCTAAGATTTGGTTGCTCCGCAGGGGGCCTTTTGACGCAAAACACTATCACAAACAATGCATAACCCTAGGTTTTCTTGAGTCAGCATGATGTGAGTTGTCGTTTGCAAAACAATCGAACAATTTCGGTAATATATTCTGAGCAAACTCACACGCACACACGCACACGCACGCCCTCACATACACACATACATGCACCTATT
>NC_068997.1:13330314-13331996 GCF_001194135.2 Octopus bimaculoides
CACACACACACACACACACACACACACACACACGCACACAACATGTACATGTATACAATTCTATATTTAAGAGATAAGGAATTACGTACATTATTTACATTTGACGGATAATTGTCCACATCTTGTTTGTTGTTAACACAACGTTTCGTTTGATATACCCTCCAGCCTTCATCAGACGTCTTGGGGAAATTTCAAATCTGGGTTCTTATTCCCATGTACATTATCTATATGCCCACGGGTATATGGCGTAGTGATCAAGAGCGCGGGCTACTAATCCAAAGATTCCGAGTTCGATTCCAGGCTTCTTTGTAGTTCCTCAAGTTATTTTGGGATTTTTTCCACAAGGTTTCGCAGGACATCCTCGTCCAGCTCTACAGATCTAGAATGAGGCTCGTTTTCTAGGCTTTAGTTTCCGGTTCGGAATTTCTGGAACCACTGTTGACATTGGCTTACGCTTATTGTCTCATCCTATATACTACGTTAATATTCCTTACACTTTCCGTTGCGTTGTTGCCTTTATTGAACTCATGAAGCAAAATATGCCAAATATGCTCCTTTGTTACTTCCATTATAGCTTTGAAAATATTACTACAAAATCGAACTGCACTCTTCAAAGCTTGCACTAAGAATAAGGATAATACAAATTTACTACCTGCTTTTATAACAAGTTGATGTAGGTAGTTCATCCCGTCCCCCTCCGACTTTTGATTTATGCAATTGAAAAAGGCGCATTATTTATGGCGGAAGTAATAACGAAAACGCTTAGTAATAAAGGTTTCCAATTTTGACACAAGGCCAGCAATTTCGAAGAGGTGTTCAACTGGTATTTATATTTTCATTTACCCCGAAAGAAAAAAAGGCGAAGTGGACCACAGTGAAATTTGAACACAGAACCTCATGACAGACGAAATGCATCTAAGTGTTTTGCCCGGCGGGGTAACGAATCTGACTGCTCGCTCCCTTTAATTAGTGATAATACTAATAAGAAATATCAGGGATGCACATCCGATAAGCAAACATGCGACTATAGGATACAAGCTAATTGCCCTTCGAATGACAGTTGCTGTAGGTATAATGAAGTTTACAAATGATCAACAATTAACGAGCAACAGAACTTCACTAAAACATTTGGACACTGCAGTTACATTTAAGCGTCGATATTCAGCTCACCTTAGCTCCTTTACGAGGTGTAATTATTGCTAAAGCAATAATTATAGTTTCGTTAGCTCCTTACACTGCGTATAAAATAATTGCACACCATATAGTAATACAGGATGTACCTTCAACACTGTAAAGCCATACCTGGGAAAGAGTGCAGAGTGCAATTTGTGTTGGAAAGAATCAATCAAAATCTTAAAGCATAACCGTATAAGCCACATTACCTATTGAAACGCACGAGGGGATAAGTGCATATATATGTTCATGTACGTATATATATATATATATATATATATATATATATATATATATATATATATATATATATATATATATATATGTATGTATAGAGAGAGAGATAGATAGATAGATAGACATATAAATAGTTAGATAGATAGATAGATAGATAGATAGATAGATAGATAGATAGATAGATAGATAGATAGATAGGTAGATAGGTAGGTAGATAGATAGAGAGACAGACAGACAGACAGATATATATATATATATATATCTATATATAT
>NC_068997.1:13332008-13339648 GCF_001194135.2 Octopus bimaculoides
GGGCCTAAAGTTATCTATGACGTCCCCCTTGTTTGGATCTTTCTTCAGCAGCGTTACGGCTCCTCGACTCACAAAACCGGGAATGCTCCCGTTTTGCTGCCAGTTGCAGTACACATTGATAGATAGATAGATAGATAGACAGATAGGTAGATAGATAGGTAGATAGATAGATAAATAGATAGATAGATAGTGAGAGAGACATCAAGAGGAAGAAAAGGTGAGTGATATAGAGATATAGTCAGGAAATGAGATGTGGTGTGAGGGGGAATGACTCATATAAGTATAAAGATAATTTTATTCATACATTTAGGAAAATATTTGCGTGAAAAATCTATCTTCATGAACATCTACATACATACATACATCAACACACACACAGATACACACATACACACACACACACACACACACACACACGCACACATGTATGTATATATATTTGAGAATGTATACAGTCGGCCATTTGTATTAATTTGTGAAACCAGAGAGTGCTCAAACTAAACGCATTATCTAATTTTCCTTAATAGTAAAATAATGTGGGAAAAATATAAAAAAATCTGCAAGAAAACTCATGATTTGTGAAAAAGACGAACAAATTTTTATTAGTAGTGACTTCGTATAAAAGAAGAGGAAGGAGAGGGAAAGAGAAAGAGAAAGAGATGGGGATTTAGAGTGACAGAGAATGATAGACATACAAAATAGGCAGAGCGAGAATTATACGTGTAATTATTGAAATAAAAGTTGTATTATTACCCAAAGTAATGACAACAGTAGGAAAATGTTGTGATTCTGTAAATTGCTGGACCATTATTTAAGGAAATGCAAATTATCACGAAACATTACTGACCCCATTCTAGGATAAGTAATTAAATTACACTCAAATACACACACACATACACACTCGCACACGTACAAACATGTTTAAGTACTTACGCAGGGGAGTACGGAAAATAACAAATATTAGGCAAATATACGGATATATATATATATATATATATATATATATATATATATATATATATATATATATATATGTACATACGTATCGTATATATACATATAAGCACACATTATGTAAATATATATATATATATATATATATATATATATATTGGATATGTATATCGGTATGTATATATATATATATATGTATGTGTATGTGTATATATATACACACACACATATGTATATAATATATATATATACATACATCTATATATACCTATATACATACACACATACATATATATACATATAGACAGACATACATATATCTATATTTAAATATATATATATATATATCTATTTATGTACGTATATCTATCTATCTATCTATCTATCTATCTATCTATCTATGTATCTTTCTATCTATCTATCTATGTATCTATCTATCTATCTATCTATCTATCTATCTATCTATCTATCTATCTATCTATCTATCTATCTGTCTGTCTGTGTATATATATATATACATACATACATTGTGTGTGACTACGTAAACGTGTATATATGAATATCTAAATATTTTAACGGATATATAAAGCGTGTATCTGAAATTTTGCTTCTTTATTCGTGCTCAAAAAAATATTCAAATAATATACTGTATACAGTCATAAGAAATTCACAAATATATATTTGTGTGCGCATGTCTATGGTTCTGTGTATCCGAGTTTACTATCGTATAATATTATATACTATACTAGACATACGAAATATTATTAAATACGTGTATGTGTAAGTATTTATAAGTACGTACATGCACACTTGTAAAATAATAAATTTTTGCACACGCACATAGACGAACAGGCGCATTACCCACCGCTTCACACACACATACGCATATGTATATACGCGGATATGTTTATGGACAGACACACACGTGGATGCAAACATGCATACACGCACACACACACACACACACACACACACACACACACACACACACACACACATCCAGAAATGTATATAATTATAGAGACATAATTACAGTCTTATGAATTCATATATATGGTGATTTGTATTGATGCTCTAGGCAAAATATAACGTTTCTATTCTTTATTAGATGAAGATCTTTCCAAATGTAGACCGATGGAAAATGCTGAAAAACATGAGTGTAAAAAAATACACACACACACACACATATATATAGATAGATATTGATATGCATACCTTCATATATTTATATGTATATATATACATACGTATATATTTATATATATATGCTGTACATTTTCTGTACAAAATTTTCTGAACATTGTCATGTACCCAACACTTCCATACGTTACCGAACATCTTCGCGTTTCTATTAATTATAATCACTCTTGTTTCACTTTGTCGGCATCATGTGTGAATGTTTCTTATTTTGTTAAGATTCCCATAAGTATTACACATTTCTCATTGATACACACATAGGTACAATCATATTCATATCAGAACATATACCTATTGCGATACACACATAACTGTATGTATACATACATATTCATATTTATATACATACACACAGACATATATATATGTAAGTATGTAATGAGATATAATATAAAACTGTAAAGCTTGCATGATTGAAAATCTCTCAGATTCTTCCGACGAATTTTTATATTCTATAAATATATATGTATGTGTGCATGTGTGTATGTATGTACCAATATTTTAAGTGTGTGTGTATGTACAATATATACATATATATAGTTTTATTTTGCAATGCCTTCCGGAGTTTGTGTTTTGATATTAGAACTCCATCGTACGCTGTACTTTTAGCTTTTGGTCTGGATTTTATGAGCAACTATAAGAATCATTTGTGATCTTTCATTTTCTCTTCCTATTCAACAGCTTCTCTAAATCTCCCGTGTCATCGTTGTTCTTTTGAAAACGCATGCACACACACACACACAACACACACGCGTGCACCCCCACCTCACACATATATATATACATACACACAGAAATATGTATATATATATATATATATATATATATATATATATATATATATATATATGTATGTATGTATGTATGTATTTACATAAATGTGTGTGTGTATCTCTGTGTGTGTTTGTGTACTCTATCTCATTTGTACTTTAATTACCTTGCACTACATTTGAAGTTTCCTATTGTCACGTCTCTTGTGTTTTCCCTTTTTTTCGTATTCTCCTCTTTTTATTCATTATTTTTATTCATTATTTTTATTCATCGGCATCAACATCTCTCTCTCTCTCATTAATCATAGTCTTATTCGCTTGTTTTTTAATTATATACATCTCTGAAGACTTATATGTGTGTTCTATCTTGTCTTAGTAATTTAAATTACTATCATTTCTATTGTATTACACGACTTCATACATTCCCTTCACCCTTTTTCTTTAACAAACTTAGTTTTGCCTCAGATTTATCATTGCTTGCACCGCTAAACTTCTCACTTTTACAGAACTTGTAAGAAATTGGACCCTTACGTAGTCGTGGAAATTGCTAGAATAAACAACTAAATCTACCTCAAACTTACTTTTGGGCAATCCTGTATATACACAAATATACACACATGCACACATATGCGAATACAGACACTCATATAAGTTAATAGGTACGAAACTAACTTACAAGAGATTGAGCTGCAAGGGGTCGTTATTTAAGATACTTGTACAAGGAACCACACAGTTGAACTGAACCCAAAGATATGCGATTGCAAAGCAACCTTCTCAACTACGCGGCTATGCTTGTCCTATAATATGGTTTGATGGTTGGTCGTGCGTGTCATTCGTAGCAACGTGGTCGAGAATTTGGTGGGGGTGTGGTTCTCTACTTTTAACATGGTGTCTGGCCTGTGTCAGTACCCTAACGAACACCGATTGGCATTCAGTCATGTATACACACATACATGTACACACGCACATTTGTTTTCATTTATATGTACTCATGCCATTCGGAATATTTACGCAGACATATCCATATGTTTACACACACACACACACACACACACACACACACACACACACACACACACACACACACACATATATATATATATATATACATATACATCCCCATACATGCACACTACAGACACACACAGAGACACACATGGTTAATACGCTGGGGGTATTTCTATTGTAATGTGTGAATGTGGATTTCTTGGCGTTTATGCAGCGTGCAATCCTTTCGGATAATTTGTTGATAAGTCTTTCTCTAGTTAATAAAATGGACAAAAAGTTTTCGGAGAATAACCCTTATCTCATGAATGGGGGTTGTAGGCTTTTGCATGATTTATACGTACCTAGGACAGATAATAATTAATGTTATCTAATTTTAATTTCCACAGAATGTCCGCCAGGGATGTTGCATGTCCCTTATTTACGTTTTTGAAGCTTGAGATGTGGTTGCGATATCGATTCTTAAACGAATCGGTCGTTGCACCCACGTACACATACGGGCCTCCTCATGTATTCACACTGCATCAATATACGAGGTTATAACAACAACAACAACAACAACAACAACAACAACAACAACAACAAATATTTGATTTCTAAGTTGGGACTAATCCTGCCCATTAAAAATCGCGAAGAAAAAAGTTCTGGTACTTCAAATCTATGTGGACATTTCTATGTGTTTTCAGAATGTACACTAAATCTTACTTGCGTTGATACAAGTAGATTTTAAGTGTATCTGTTTACGCGCTCTGTGTGACAGTGTAAGATGCTGAAGGACATTTTGGCAATACGAAATGTATATGGTACTTTTTTTAGGTGTAGTCCTTTTAGGCATAGACCTTCTCACTGCATCCTGAACTTTTGTAATGGTGGACATGTTTCACATCTAATGCTCATGAAACACAACTTTACAATGTTTCTGTTGAACAGTCGGTAGAATCGAGAGTTTCTCGGAAGGTGTTTGTTAATGACCATCTAACATTTCGCTTTATTCTGTTTCCGCTTGCTATTTTCGGTCACCGGCGAGTACTTTTCTTTCTTTTAACCTATCTCTTAAAAAGTAAAACGTCCATTATTAATACATCCACAAATAATCAAAACGAGGCAAAGAATACAGTTGAGGACAATGAGGTAACAGGTAGGACCAATCAGTGATAATTTGGGGATAAACCATTAAAGATGTAGCTTCATGTTTTTGAGAAAACCGGAGATTTACTACGTAGTCATTCGATCAGCTAGATCTAGCAGGCAAATATCCTTCAAATCACAGTCTGGTGTTTCAATAAAAGGTAGGACATAGTGCCTGATATAGTTTTTGACACACCATTTCTGATAGCCAAAAGATGTGCTGCTTGAAGAAAGGTTGCTGTTCTTCATAACTCCCCTTAATTAGGGCGGACTTAGAGCCCCATAAGAAATATACAGCTCTGGTACCCCAGCATAGCCGGGTTGTCTAACTGAATCCAATAAAAAGATAGAAAAACATTTTAAAACGGTTGATTTTACTGAGGTAACTATTGCTTGATTGCTTGCGTAGACAGTTCCAAGGGCACTTTATATGATTGCAAACCTGGCTAGGTAAAAAAAAACAAAAACAAAAAAAACGAATGCCCTTCGAATCACACCAGGTTTACACAAAATAAGAAAATAATGAATACACGGGTCGGCACCGTCAAAAACTCATTTGATCATAGGTCTATTCGATAAGGCTTGATAAGGGAACAAAACCAGAACTAATACGAGGAAAACAACAAACAACAAACAACAACTTGAATGGTCTCAATATCTTGTGATAATATCTGATATTCTATCTTTGCCTGCGGATAATTGCAATTATCTGAAAACTTATATCAGAAAAATCAAGCTATTTCGGAGACATAATACGATTTTTATTAAAGCGTATTACATAAGCGAGAATATTTTCCGAAACCATTATGCTACGTCTGATAAAATGTAATTTCTAAAAATACAGAGCTTGTAGAATAAGCGTAGCCTAGAACCTTATTAGAGAATATAATTTTCAAATTTCTACTGGAATGTTAGGCCAGGCAAAAACACAATGGCATTCAATAATTACACGCGTAAACACACATACAGCCACACTCATATATATATATATATATATATATATATATATATATATATATATATATATATATATATTTGTGCATGTACATGTGTGATTGCGTGTAGGCACATGCATTTATGAATTTATATACGTATACAGGCACACACACACACAAACATGAATGCATAAAAGTACCTCTTAAACACTCACGATTAGGTAGACATATACATTGTATAGAATGCTAAAGAATTATACGGTCTTATATTAAGGCGAAATTAATGAAGGCACCGCTGCGTTTCCACACGGAATATTAACCTTTAAATCAAGATTAGTTAAAGTTCGCTGCCATTACCGAAAAGCACACACATCCCCACATACACACACACATCTAAACAGACTTTCTCTCTCTAATCAAGTATTTTTCTCTCGCTTTGTTTCTTCTTTTATCTCTCCCTCTCTTTCTCTCTCAACCCAAATAAACTCACATATGAAATAAAACACAATTACACACAATTAATCATTGAATCTAATACAGCAGAACTTCCAAAAAGTTAAACAATAATCAAACAGATAAACCCAAAAAATGTAAAATAAAAATTCAATACATACATACATACATAGAACAATAAATACATATATACATGAATACATACATTCATACATATATACATACGTATATATATATATATATATATATATATATATATATATATATACGCACATGCTTATACATGCAGACGTACATACTACTTCTAATACTACAAATTTGATCATTAATAGAGTTAATGACGGTTACAATGATGATGATGGTTATGATGATGATGACGACGATAACGACGATGTGGTGATAGTGTCGGTGGTTGTTGTTGTTGTTGTGGTGGTGGTAGTGGCGGTGAGGTTAGTGATGATGATGATGATGATGATGATGATAAGAAAGAGGAGGGGGTGCAGGGGGAGCAGGAAGAGGATCATTATCATGATAATGACAACAATGAGCATGATGGTTATAATGACATTGTTAATGATGATGGTCGTCATGATGACATCGGTAACGACGGCGACGACGTCGACGATGACAACGACAGCGACGATGATGATGTCGGCTACGAGGATGATGTGACGACGGACAAAACATGATCTTCCGTAGCCTGTAGTTGTTGAATGGCGACGATGGAGGACGTTTGTGTTAGGTGCGTTAAAAGTAGCTGAAAGTCGTTTGATAATGGCGATGTTGATCGAGTGAAAACAATAGATGGAGCGATGATCAATCGACTGACGGACGAAGCCGGACAACACTAGCAACAACAAGCAGGACTAATTGTAGTAGTAGTAGTAGTAGTAGTAGTAGTAGTAGTAGTAGTAGCTATAGAAGTAGTAGCAGTAGTAGTAGTAGTTGTTGTTGCGGTGATGGCGGTGGTGGTGGTGGTGGTGGTAGTGGTAGAAATGGTGGTGGTGATGGTGGTTGTGGAGTTGGTGGTATTGCTAGTAATATTACTAGGTAGTAGTAGTAGTAGTAGTAGTAGTAGTAGTAGTAGTAGTAGTAGTAATGGTAGTAGTAATAGCAGTAGTAGTAGTAGTAGTAGTAGTAGTAGTAGTAGTAGTAGCAGTAGTAGTATTAGTAGTAGTAGTAGTAGTAGTAGTAGTAT
>NC_068997.1:13344886-13345941 GCF_001194135.2 Octopus bimaculoides
GATGATGATGGTGATGATGATGAAGATGATGATGATGATGATGATGATGATGATGATGATGATGACGATGATGATGATGATGGTGATGATGATGATGATGATGACGATGATGATGATGGTGATGATGATGATGATGATGGTGATGATGATGAAGATGATGATGATGATGATGATGATGATGATGATGATGATGATGGTAATGATGATGATGATGATGATGACGATGATGATGATGATGATGATACTGCTGCTGCTGCTGATGATGATGATGATTGTTTACCGGCGAATGATTTAGAGTACATACTAAGGAGCGGAGAAAAACAAAGCGGAACATACAGGAATTGGAGTTTGAAGAATATAAGACGGAATGACGAGATTGGCGGAGAAAATTAGGAGACAAATTCGAAAGTTATTAAAGAAAAACACACAAACATAGCAAACGACTAGAACAGTAAGCGAGTATATAGGCATTCTTCATTTAAATTGCATTAAGGCAAAACCGAATTTTCGGAAAAGAAGACAAATATGGCCGCACTATCCGCCTCTGAGAAAATTACCGCATACATCCAAGAACTGTCGCGTGAGAGAATTAACACCTCTACACAACGTCAACACCCATAGAACTTCATCGAAGACATCGTCGTTATCTGGTCAATGTCACCATTATTATCTCGATAATGACATCCACCACCATCATCATCATCATTACCATAATCATCACCATCGTGATCACCATGATCCTCCTCCCTCTCTCTCTGTTTTTTTCTTCTTCTCCCTCGTCCTTCTCATCATTATCATCATCATTATCATCATCTGTGGAGCATTAATTCAATTTCTTTCCTCGCATTTTTACGCAATTTATTATATATTATGTATTGTAGTGTTGTGATGTATATTAACTCGGAAGATTACGTATGTAGTTATTATATATGTAGATATACACGTGTTCCTGCACTCGAAAACACACGCGCATACATATACATATATCCGTGTGAGCAGACATTCATACCTAGTTACATACATCCATACAAACATATACGTTTATATATATATAT
>NC_068997.1:13346672-13349060 GCF_001194135.2 Octopus bimaculoides
GAGGCATTCTCCTATGTATGTATGTTGGAATGCATGTACATACGTATGTATGTATGTATGTATGTATGTATGTATGTATGTATTTATGTATGTATGTATGTATGTATCTATCTGTCTGTCAGTCTGTCTGTCTGTCTGCTTGCCTATCTGTCTATCAGTGCACATATCTATCTGCCTACGCTGATATACTCTTTTCCATATATCTCTTACCGTATTTCTTTTTCTCTATATTTCGAAATATGTACAGATAGACAGGCACACACACACGCATGTATATATGTGTGTATGTGTTGCTGTGTACGTATGTGTGCATGTGCGTATGTATGTATATATGTATATATATATATATATATATATATATATATATATATATATATATATATATACGTGTGTGTGTGTGTGTGTATGTGTATGTATATATGTCTATTCATATATTTACAAAGAGAGACATATATATATATATAGAGAGAGAGAGAGAGACAAAGAGAGACCGATTGATGGATAGATGGATGGATGGATACACTTATGTGTATACATGCACACGTATGTATGTATATGTTGTCCTGTAAACATCATTGGTTGTTGGCATTTAAAGGAGAATAGTAAAACATCAAATTCTATAGGATTCGAGTGTCGCTGAAAAAAGACCGTTAGCTCTATATCGAATAAAGCTGTGAATGCGAAGCTGAGCGTCCGGTGTGCGGACACTACTGCCAACTGGTCCACAAGGAAAGGAGAATGAATGTGATCACAAGGTTCTCACGATGAATAACAATTTCTTTAATTGAAGAACATTGACCGATGTGTACCTGCACAGACGCCCACAAAAATGTACTCACTCCCAACAAAAATTTAGAAGGAGCATATGCTTAAATAAGAGAATAGTCACATGGAATTGCTTGGGTGAGCATTTGTAGTATAATTATAGACACAGAGAGACAATATAGATTGCGGTATATAGCTACATAGCTTCGCGGTCCTTAGTTCAGAACCACATATAACTTAACCTAGTATCTCTCTGGTATTGATAATATGATTACCTGTTAAATATGTCATGTAGTTAAATACAGACACCATAATTTTTTATTATCATTGAGGGGAAAATGGCGAGCAGGCAGAATCGATAACGCGTTGGGAAAAAACGTGTTTTGCGGTATTTATTTTGGCCGTATATGACTTCGACAATATTAGTAAAATCCAACAGAGACGATGATATTATTCGTTAGATGTTCGCCGAAGCTTCGGACACTTATATGACGAAAGAGCCGGTGTTACGTAATCCCTATCTTATTACGAAACTTTTGTTCGCTTGACGTTTTATATATACATATATAGCTATAGATATACATAGTACAATGTGCAGTTGCAACGTTTGCTAAAAAAAGAAAAACGTCAACATCATTATCACAAATATCGTAGTAAAAATTCATCATCACCACCACCGCTATCATCCTTGCAATCGCCGACACCACCACCACCACAACCATCATCATCATTATCATTATCAACGTCATTTAAAATCATAAGAACAACATGAAATTAGTGTTTCTATGTATTTATTTTCTTGATATTGACAGTATTAAGCTATTTTATGTGGTTGACATTAAGTGTTTTAGGATTAAACACACACATACAAACACGCATACACACACAATAGCAAACCTAACACAACAAGCCAAAAGTCCATAAAAAATTGGCTTCTGGTTATGCACATTTCGATGTAAATTCTTCAGTATGTGTCGAATATAACTCTGCAGGAATATTTTCCAAAAGGAGAGTACATCATCAGATGTTAATAAACAGGTTTTGTTTCTTTTAAAACAAGTACTTTATCACATCGCGTGTCATCACTCATGAGATTCTTGAAAAGAAACGAGGAATATTTACGTTTTTATTACCTTTTGCAGTTGCTAGTTCTTAATTTTTTCTTTTGGTTTCTCTTTTTGTGCACTTAAGATTTGGGGAGGTGGGAATTATATATTTAATATCGGTGAATCCACAGGATTCAAGACACATATATGCATACATATATGAGCATGCGCAAACACGCTGCGAACACATCTTCACACAACCACATACGAACGCACACACAAACATGCATATATGAAGTAATGGAAAGAGCATTAAGAATTTCAGTATACGACTCAGCACATAGTAGTGTGCAAAACTTATTCATTTATTAGAGTTAAAGGCTGTAATATTATAATCAGCCAAAAGCGTCCATACATACAAAATGTTTTAAAATCTTATCTCTATAAAAATACTTACATGTTGAAACAGCTGTACAATTTCAAAGTATTTAATCCATATCTATCTGTCTGTCTATTTAATTATTAAGCTATCTGTCTATCAATTTATCTGACAATGTATGTATATATATATATATAT
>NC_068997.1:13349313-13350086 GCF_001194135.2 Octopus bimaculoides
ATATGCACTCACACACATACACACACATACATATAAGGAAAATAAGATAAGGTAAAATATGCTAAAATAATTTTATCATTTTGTAATGGCTAGTACCGGTTTCTGTCTTTTCAACTTTTTCAACAAAGATTTATATTTATTATTAAGAAAACCAGTTAAATTGAAGAACAAATTAAATTAAATGTTTTGTAAATTAAATATTTCCACAGTCTTGATAAAGTAAAACGCCTTTCAAGGACTTGTGTTGCTGTATTCGACTAACATTCTCCTCCCCACCACTCCTGATATTACTGGCTTTGTACCAAAATTCAAAACTCTTCTTAGTATCTTTGTGAAAAGAATTTGCGTTGATTTCGGGTGATTTTTGTTCGTTACAAAATGTTATCAACGATCTGGAACTCATTAACTATGGCCAACACAACACGTATCGTATCAACGGCGTTGATTATTTAGTGCTAAAAGGAGGAGGGGGTGGAAGAGAGGAAGGAAAAGAAAGAAGAGTTGGAAGAGAACAGTAAAAAGAAGAGGACAAAGAAACAAAAGGATGAAGATAGAGGAGAGGTAATAGATGAAGATGAAGAATTAGTAAAATGAAACGAACGAGGAGGAAGAGAAAGGATTAGAAGACGAAGGCGAAGAAAGAGAAAAAGGAGGAAAACAGGAAATAGAAAAAAAGAGGTAGAGAGGACGAAGGCATAGGAGACAAACAAGTAGTAGTAGTAGTAGTAGTAGTAGTAGTAGAGGAAGAAGAGACGAACAAGTAGGGTGAGAAG
>NC_068997.1:13350278-13354920 GCF_001194135.2 Octopus bimaculoides
GAAAAAAAGAGGTAGAGAGGACGAAGGCATAGGAGACAAACAAGTAGTAGTAGTAGTAGTAGAGGAAGAAGAGACGAACAAGTAGGGTGAGAAGGCGTAGTAGTAGTAATAGTGGTAGAAGAAGAAGAAGAAGAAGAAGAAGAAGAAGAAGAAGAAGAAGAAGAAGAAGAAGAAGAAGAAGAAGAAGAAGATGTGAAGTTTCAAACGATTTTCGGAGGACTAACAATTCATTTAGTAGATACTTAATTAGCGTCGTTTATCCACAGCGATAACAAAATTTCTAATTCTAAGAAGCAGTAAAACTGAGTTTAAGCTCACGATGTTTCTATGAAGTAATGAGTTTCTTTTGATAACCAAACATAGGAAATGAACGCTAATAAAAACTTTTCCTGTGGTTACAATAAATAAATAAATTAATGAATAAATAAAACAAAAAAATAAAAATTTAATGAATAATTATAATAAACTATTCGTATTTTAGATCTATGAGAAAAAATAGTTGATAACAACAAAAATTACATAAGAGTGACAGATGGATTCAATGTTATGTGAGGTTACTGATTTTTACACGTGTGATGAATTCTATAAAGCGCAACTACAATGTTATCAGCCATATTAAACTGTGAGAAATAGCAGCTAAATTTCATTCAGATCACATTATACGGTGTTAAGAAATCTCACATTGGAAAGTGTTATCCTGAGTGCCATGTGTGTATGAAAAATTAAAAAAATATACACTACATTTTCCGGCATACAAGCCGAATTTTACAGCAAAGATATAAAAAAAAAACAAGCAAAAACGAAAAATGGAGATCGATTTATCCAAAAAGACAACTATGAAGAACTAAAAATATCATGCGAATTGCAGTAGGATTTGGAAAGATGGTGACGAAGCTATATGTCTACACCATAAATTCTTTTCTACTCTTGGCACAAGGTCCGAAATTTTGGGGAGGGGGCCAGTCGATTATATCGACCACAGTATAAAACAGGTACTTAATTTATCCACCCCCGAAAGGATGAAAGGCAAAGTCGACCTCGGCGGAATTTGAACTCAGAACGTATAGACAGATGAATGTGACTAAGCGTTTCAGCCGGCGTGCTAGCGTTTCTTATTTCTTTATTGCCCACAAGGGGCTAAACATAGAGGGGACAATCAAGGACAGACAAAGGGATTAAGTCGATTACATCGACCCTAGTGCGTAACTGGTACTTAGTTTATCGACCCCGAGAGGATGAAAGGCAAAGTCGACCTCGGCGGAATTTGAACTCAGAACGTAACGGCAGACGAAATACCGCTAAGCGTTTCACCGGCGTGCTAACGTTTCTAACGGGTGAAATGCTTAGCGATATTTCGTTTGCCGCTACGTACTGAGTTCAAATTCCGCCGAGGTCGACTTTACCTTTCATTCTCTCGTGGTCGATAAGTTAAGTACCAGCTGCGCACTGAGGTCGATCTAATCGACTGCCCCCCTTCCTCTCAAATGTCGGGCCTTGTGCCTAGAGTAGAAAAGAATAATTGATAGTTCGTATGTGTATTTGGTGTGCAAGATTGTGTCTGTGTGTGTGTAAATAAATAAATAAATAAATGAAGGACTGAACCAGTGCGTGTGTTTATTACCGGCATAATGCCTCTCCCAAGGTTTAATAGCTATGTAAACGTAAGAAGAACTTGAATGGAAGACTTTATGGATCTTGGTGACTAGGGTTGTCTAAATTCTACATCTGCTTTGACATCGACTGAGCATTTTTTCAATCAAGTGAAAAGCTCATTGAATTAGCTAGGCATTTAACACAGAAGTATCTCTTCAACTTGATCCGCGTGTGTGACACGTATGTAATATTGGATTTCAATAAAAAAATATTCCTAATCGATTTCCTGAAAACACAAACCATGTATGAAATTTCACTAACAAATCTTGATGCGATCCAAGGTAATTGTAAATGCCACTTGTTTAAGATGTCACGCAATGATATCGAACCCGTGACCTCGTGATTGTAAAACGAATTTTTTAACCAATCGGTCATGCTGCATCTTCCAGCTAAATAAATATTAATTAGAACATATAAACTCCCGTGTCTAAAAACACAATTACAAAGACTTCTCCACCTTGCTGTTCCTCCCAACCCCGAGAAATCAACATTGTTTTATATCAAATATATTTCCGCATGTCTAGATCTGATATTAGTTTATATTTAAATATCTTTGATACAAGTATCATTAATTTAGCCTTTGCTATTTTTAAGTTTAAAAACTGTTGTAGTTTTGTTTTATTCTTTTCTTCTTAGTATTATATAAAATTATTATTGTAGACAAAAATATTGATAAAAAATAGCAATTTATTAAATTGACCGATCAAACATCGATCTCTTCATAAATATGATCTATCACTTAATTTGGAAATTCAATTTACTCTTGATTCTCTTTTTATGTTCGCCGAATACTTTGTATTTCACTCGTTATGCCTGAGTGGATGTATTATCAGACTCTTAAACCGTGGCTTCTGGAGTTCATATCACTCCACTAGAATAACGTTCTGTCAGGTATGTATAAATATCTCTCTCCTTCTCAGACTCTCTCTGTCTCTATCTACCTATTATTTTTGTTAAACTTAAATACATAGATACACAGAAACATACATGTGCATACACGCATTCACATTGCCAGACAAACACGAATGCATACATACATGAATACATACATATATGTATATGTATCGACTTACCTATTTGATCTCTTTCTCTCTATACTTATATGCATACATGATTATATATGTGTGTACGCATTATGTATCTATCTATCTATCTATCTATCTATCTATCTATCTCTCTCTCTCTCTCTCTCTCTCTCTATATATATATATATATATATATATATATATATATATATGTATATATATATATGTATGTGTGTGTGTGTGTGTGTGTGTGTGTGTGTGTGTGTGTCTATGTATGAATGGATATGGATATAGATATGTGTTTGTGAGTGTGTGCAATTTTACATAAGTGTTTTTGCGTATGTCTATGTATTTCTGTTTTACTATTCATTAATCTTTTTTATAGCTTCATAACATTCAATGTAGTAAACAGAAGTAACAAAAGTTTTAGAGACGTATAATGGCAATCTAGAAGACACAGCCAAATTCTACGGACAAATAAGTATGTATTGAATACATGATCGGCTCCAGGAATAGTTTTAACGTATGTGATGGAAGAAAATTGAGTCTGCGCAGTCTGAACTGAAATAGAGTAATGAAAAATCACCGTACAAAAGATAAATTTGATTACATATATTTACTAAAATCGATAGGTGAACATGATTTACTACCTGTCAGATTAATACAAAGGGCTCAAGGAACAGAAGACTCATAACAAACGGTTTTTACCATTTTAAAGAACCCAAACGAAAGAAGCGAACAGTAAAAGGAAAAGTGGACAACAGAAAACTAGAGAATAAATATTAAGAAATAAATTAGAAACTAAATGTGTTAAATTTTGCTAAGGTTAAAAATAAGTGATCGTACTTCAAGTAAAAATACCTGAACAAGCAAACATTTGCATTCAGATAACTGTCACGAACATATGTTTGGGTAAATTATACCATATTTGTGTTCTTCATTTTGAGTGCCTAGGTCGTCGCGAGCATAGACATGTTTACAGCTGTTTCAGAATTGACTCAGTTGAATATCTTGGATGAGGCAGTAGGAGCAATAGAGGCTACTGTTCCAGAGTCTGTCCGGTTTTTTTAATTTATACACATAGACAAAAGCTAGCATTCATTACAGCTTAGCGAACTGGTACAACATGAAATGAACTGCCTTTCTGCCTAGTCCGGTAATTAAGCACATGACTTTGTAGATTATTTGTGGAACACTCTAACCATTGAGCCACAGTATCTGCAGCTATATAGATAACAACTACAATAGCTATAGAGGCAGTGTCAATTCCGAATTACAACCCCGCCACCAACAGATTTGAAATTTGGGATTGAAATCTTATATTTATTTCCCGGTGAAAATAAATATAATATTTTTACCCGAGAAAGGGCACCTGAGGAATTTTACAAAGATTACAAGGCCGTTAGGAGAATCCTAATTATAAGGAGCACATATTTTGTCAGTAATGAGTAGATCAATATATACTAAAAAGTTTGCTGTTTTGTAAATATGAAAAAAATAATCATACTGTATACAGTGATCCCTCACCATATTACGGTTCACCTATCATGGTTTATCATTTAAGACTATGTCGATTCCTCCATGGTGTTGTTTTGAATTTATAATAAAATAAATATATACAAATTATAAAAACAATAAAAAAATATACAGTACAGTACTGTTTCTACTTCGCGGATTTTGACCTAGTTCGCGGACTTGTCAGTACATGTGAAGGTGCGCATAACTGGAATGACAAATCCTTATTTTTCAGTACCTTAATTAGCACCTATACGTCATTAATCAGTACCTATAAGTCAGTACACATTGTTAGTGCTCTAGTGCGCTATCTGCGACTCTAACTTGGTCATTTACTATCTAAATACATAACTCTATCAGATCGAGGAATGTTTTATATACATACATGCATGCACACACTCACACACACACACACACACACACACACACACACACACACACACACACAC
>NC_068997.1:13355132-13356065 GCF_001194135.2 Octopus bimaculoides
ATATATATATATATATATATACATATATATGTACATACATACATTCATATATTTTCTATCTAATGCTAACTATCACTAATTATTTCGTAAAGTATCTATGCATATAATATAGGCTAACACACGAGAAATACATGGCTAAGAGCATAAATACCAATACATAAATAAATATACAATTAAATAAATAAAAATTACAATGAAATCAAAAAGGACAAGGAAAATAATAACACCTAAAACTATCACCATCAGCACTACTAAAAGACAGCAACAACAGCAACAAGAAGAACAGCAATAATAACAACAACAACACTAATGATAATAATGAATATAGAAGCGAAAGCAACATCTACCCTCAAAAAATCACCTCCCTGCAACCCTCCAGATTTTTATTTTCCAATTCATGAGAAATAGAAGACAATAGATAGCTAAGGCATTTATTCAAAGAAACCCTTAAAATGGAGAAAATAATCGTTGGTATTCTAAGGGAAAATCCTATTAAACTCTTAGCATCGTTGCTAAGATTTGAAATCTTTAATAAGAATTATAGCGTTAAACATAAATAGGTTGATTACAAATTGAAATATCTTTTGAAAATCTTGAGACAGAAATTTCTGTATTTTATATAATAGCGTTGTTTATTTCATTTTTCGTTTCTTTTCTAAGTTTATTTCAACCAGAATAGCTACGGCCTTGCTGGAGCACTGCCTTTCTTTGAAAAACGAAAATTAGTATATAAAAAAAAACTTAAAGGAGAAAAAGAAATGAAAAGCAATACACACACCTACGCGCGTGTGTTACCACACAAAGGAAAATAGATCTCATTTTCTACAATTCCTAATAAACATTGAAATTATTTTTGTTATTAAATTTACATTGACAAGTTTAAAACTTGATATAATAGCGTTATATATGTTGCCATATATCCATATATATATA
>NC_068997.1:13357303-13363556 GCF_001194135.2 Octopus bimaculoides
ATATATACATAAACATACACAACTATATACATATCTACATACATATTTGCATATACTTATGTATACATGGCTGTGTACGCATGTCCGTATAAATATCTGTATATACGTGTGCAAACACGATTCATGTTTTCAAAATATATCAGAATGTTTATATATTAATTGTATAAAATAATCTTGTTTGACGGTTTAATTCTAAAGTAGTTTAATTTCATTGCTTTCAAAGATATTTGCTTTCATAGAACAAAAACAAGTGTTTGTTAATACTTACCAGTAATAACGAAATACAAAGGGAATTTGCCTGCTTTTCTACATTGTCTTTTCCTTTCCAAGTTTATTGTTAACATTTTCTTTTCAGTCTTTTTGTTTCAATAGGTGTTTATTTACGTAGTTATTTATTTGATTTGCAATTCTTTAACACGATCTATCGGAAAAAATATAGAAAAATATAGAAAAAGACAACAACAACAACAGAAATTTCCATTGTGTAAATAAAAATGGCCAAAAAGCATAAGTATATTAGATGCTCAACAACAAAAGCTATATCGATATACTCATTCGTACAGACGCCACCATTCACACTCATACATGTAAGAATATGTATATATATATATATATATATATATATATATATATATATATATATATATATATATTGTAAATAGCTATTTAGTGTAAAATCCACGGCGAATGGTACACTTAAGTTCGTTTGACGGTGGTTTATTGAATCAAAGTGGCTCGGTACCTGAGTAAGATTACAAGCAAAACATAAATCTTCCTGAACTCGAATTTACAATAAGTTTGATTCTGCACAAGTGAATGATCTATTGTTATGCTTAAAGATATTTAGATTGATAACCAAAATTCCTCACATAAAACTATTTCTTCCACAAACTAGACCAACACTTAATAGATGCAATAAATAAGATACTTGTGAATTATATTTTCAATGAAATATAAGTAATATCAAAGAAGAAAGACTACCGTGCACTTCATTTACAGAAAAAAGTGTGCTTAATAAAATGAATAAGGTGGAAATTTTGCTTCTGCGGCAAAAATCCATCTGACAGATCAAATAGAAATAATTAAGGACCGAATACAGCAAATTCTTCTGCATCTAATTTTCTCGTTCAGTACTTAGAAATGACACCTTTTGCATATAGAAACAAAAAAATTATGCAAAAGTAAATAAACACAATGTTAGTTGTCTGTATAATTCACAAAGGGTGACTCAGCGTACGAAACTGAATCCAGGGAACTAAATCTAGGTTGATTCTATCAAATCGGAAAAAAAAAAGAAAATTACGTGGATTAACCCTTACCACATTCTCCTGGTAAAAAGCTGCTGTGGCGGATATCCCCAGGTGAGAAGTGGGCTGGTCCACTAATAATAAATAGTGGATGGACACAGTCAATAGGGCTCGGACAATATCACCACATGGGACATAAAAATCTGAAGAGATAACCTACACTTCTCTCTATTTAAACTAAGTACATACCTCTCCATACATTCAACCAAATATTTAATAAGTATAATCTTAAACTGTTCTATTCTACCGATCCTAATTTTACTGAAAGCATTATGAGGAATGTGTTATATATTGTTGGCACTCCGTCGCTTACGGCGTTGATCCGATCAACGGAACAGCCTGCTCGTGAAATTAACGTGCAAGTGGCTGAGCACTCCACAGACACGTGTACCCTAAACGTAGTTCTCGGGGATGCGTGACAAGGCTGACCCTTTAAATTACAGGCACAACAGAAACAGGAAGAGAAAGTTGTGGTGAAAGAGTACAGCAGGGTTCGTCACCATCCCTGCCGGAGCCTCATGGAGCTTTAGGTGTTTTCGCTCAATAAACACTCACAAAACCCGGTCTGGGAATCGAAACCGTGATCCTATGATCGCGAGTCCATAGCCCTAACCACTGGGCCATTGTGCCTCCACATGTCATATATATATATAAGCTAAATGAATATATGAAAATATTTGGAAGCGTCGGTCTTCGAATACCTTGCAACCAACCACTCAATACAATCTATACTTAACCACTGTACGATATATCCTGTTGCACTCGAATCCCTATAGCATGAAAAAATACGATATCTGAGCCCATGTAACGTGCACTCACACAATAATTGTGCTTTGTTCTCTTTCACAGAAATCGTTTGTACAAAAACAGCATCTTGAAGCAGAGAATGCGAATTTACGGAGACAATATTTACATATCGCTCGGGGAAACACAGCTAGATCTCATAAGGTAAGTAAACAGGTGCATAATAAAGTACGTGCGCGCCGGGAGAACTACGTTGCGTGGAAACAAAGGTAGTGATTGAAAAATAAATGTCCTACCGTACTGTATCTTGTAGACTCGAAATTTTTTCCAGTTACCTATTCACACACGTCAGATGGCCAAACGCATACCTGGAAGCACAGGGGGAAATCTGAAGGTGGACGAGCATTATTCTGTACTCTACTACGTTCTTAACAGAATATACCACACACACACACATACGCGTGTGTGCATGTGGGTTCATACATTTATGCATTAAAAAGTAAAATATGTGTGTAAATAAATACATCATATAGTAGTTAATTCTAGAAATTATGATAATATTAACAACAAACCATCTGATTCATTCCTACTTTTAATATATCTGTTATCCTTTTTAAGCATTCTTTATATTCTCTGAAATCCAATAATGTTCAATTCATTCCTAACAGTTTGTTAGCTGCGGAAGCTTTCTTATATGTTAGAAGAAAACTGAAGTCTTATCTAGTCTAGTCGTGTTTGGAATATGTATTTATATCGGTAATTGCATTTGCATTTTGGTGATTTGGTGAATAACTAATAAAATCTGTAATCGAAAGAATTTCGAAAGCACACAGATTATGGTCTATAAATATATAACACGATGATTATCCATAAAGCCAAATAGTTATAAATTTGTAGTGAGGAAAAAAACAATATTACTGAATGAGCTAAGAAGACAACTTCTATTTTTACAGCCATGGTATTGTGTAGCCTTTAACGAAAGCGTTTAATTAATGGGTAATTAACCATGATGTATTTATTCAAATTGTACGAGAAAATATTTAAGTTAAGGGTATTTTTACTGGAAATTTGAAAATAATATCTGTCATTGTTTAATGTTTATTTACAGAATAATATTTATTACCAGTTAGCATTTTAAAGCTAATAAATGTATAATCTGTATGTATACATCTTGGCAAATAAACCATTAATTAGACACATACGGTAAATGCTGCACTCTACCGATGTGGTACAAATAAAATCAAAAATATATCTGAAGTTGTCTCCCTTTCTCAAAGCATTCATTAATATTTCTTTTTTTTTTCTTCACCACATATTTATATCTAGTTAGCTTTATGAATGATCACTGTATAATATATTAACATTAACTTGCCTCTTCTTTTATATGTGAATGATGTGTCTGAAATATTCAATATAAAATATTGCTGTATCAAAGAAAAAGAAGGAAAAGCCAATATATTCCCTAATGTAAGAAAGCATAAACTTCTGCGGGATTTTGTAGAAGAAATGCTGTTTATGGTTATTTGTTTCTACTTGCACGTTATAGATTCATGTCAATTTGACGACGTTAAGCTAGCGACAATGAAAGTGGATTTTCATAACTCTGGTAGTCTTCCTTTGAAACAGATGAAAGAATATACGAATGATTGACAATTGGAAACAATTGCCGAAATGGCAGCAATAATCCCATCATTAACAGAAATATGAAAATGACAATTAAATATATAAAAACGGTAATGCTAAGGAAAAAAAAAATCCTGATTACTACAGTATTAGGAATATTGTCTTTGACGAAAACGGTTTGTGATAGTGTTAACAGCCAACACGTTAATGGCGAATACAATGACAAGAAGGTAATAAAAGAATAATGGAAAGAACAGTCGAGAAAACGAGAACCACGAGCCAATGAAGCCTTTCTTGAGGGGCACGAATTGCTAGAAACAACAGATACATATATTTCTCGCACACCATCTTAACATCTTAAAATATAGGGAAGAACTCATTGGTTAATATAGTCCCAGATATGCTTTTTGGCAGCATTTGGAGCCAGTCGATATAGAATTTTACACAGTCATCTCAAAACTAACTAAACAACATATTTAGGGAAGATTTACTTCTAGAAACAAAATATTGCCTTTGGTGCATTGCAATACTTAATGTATCCCAGGCATACTCCAAGTAAGCGAATTACAAAAGGCCATACTCGTGAGTACCACATATTTTACGCAAATTCCTCCCCATGTATATGCAGCCTTACTCTCCCTTTTCTTCCACAGATATCAGTGCCCCCAATTACAAAGCACCTCACCTGTTGTTAGCATCTTCTTGTCCATCGGTATCTTTGATAGAGACTTGGTTGCAACTCGTATTAATTAAAGCAAAACCAAAACGTTGCTTGTCTGTTGTTTAACATTAACAAGTTGAACATCCTTTAGTGAGACTGAACCTGGAACCATATGATTTGGAATCAACTCCTGCTTCTTCTTTATTTGATTTTAAATTAAGTCTTCCATCCCTCCTATTGAGTTCCATAAAAATTACTAGTAATGTTTGGGGTTGATTACCATATAAAAAACATCTATAAATCTAAAATAAATTTATGTTTTCCATTTTTCATTACTGCGTAAATTTGTACTTCTGAAGTGGTTACCTTATAATAATGCTTTAGGTGCACAACGCCTGTATTCATGGCAAATATAATTTTTTTCTTGTTAGATTTTGGAAGAAGTTCTACTCTAAATGAAGATATTCTTTTTCGCTATTTTTCTATATATTCTTGATAAATAATTTATACTTCCTTTGAGAGTATTATAGACATAATTAAGGCGGCGAGCTGGCAGAATCATTAGCGCATCAGCTACAGTTCTGCTGCGTGGAATCTTGGGTAAGTGACTTTTATTTCAGCCCTAGGTCAACCAAAGTCTTCTGAGAGGACTTTTGGGGCTGATATTGGAAGGGGCGGTTGTGTGTATATGTGTCTGTGTCTCTGTGTGAGTGTATATATATATATATATATATATATATATATATGTATACATAAATATATATAGATATATTTATATTGCAACAGAATGGTGGAAATTTTCTGCATGATTTATTCCATAAGTGAGTATGTGTATCTTTGATTGTCTTTGAGTTTTCTCCCCACCTTCACTTGACAACCAGTATTTATTTACGACCCCGTATACGAGGGGTTTGACAAAGGATACCGACAGAATAAGGACCAGGCATAACAGGAGTAAGGGGTGGGGGAGATTTATGCGATTAAACACTTGAAGGCGGTTTCACAACATGGCCATCGTCCAATGACTGGAACATGTAAACGATTAAAGATATATAACAATCGTTCTTAAGCCCTTCATTTGTTTTGAATGCGCTGTAGTCTGTCTAGTTGATAGGTATTTTATATACTTGTACGTTTGTGTTTAGTCTAATATTTCTATAGCTGTTTTTTTTTTTTTTATAGAGCGTTGCAGTAGAGTTTTCGTCTATGTAAACTGGAAATCAGCCTGTTTGGAAAATTACTCTTAGTATCAAGTCATTCCACGAAACCTGATACATTAATTAGTTCCATAACAACCTAATTTAGAGCGAACTTTCACAAAAAATACATGAACATTTCTAAAACTATTTTTTCATATAAGTACAATAGATTTGCTCTGTTGTGTTTTTAAATTAGTTGGTGGCGTATGCTTTATTCTATTATGTATATCAGTGTATATTTGCCCTTGTTTAATGTGAGACAAAGTTTGTCTGAAGCAGAAGGGAATATATATATATATATATATATATATATATATATATATATATATATATATATATATATATATGTGTGTGTGTGTGTGTGTATATAACACAAAATATATATGCATATACACTTAAAAATAATATATATATATTAATATAATGTAATATTGTATATCTATTCACATACGCAATTAGCGTTTGTATATGTGTAGGAATGGATCAAGAATCGCGTTGACTATATTAGCCTGGATTCAAATGAAATAACAAAGATGGCGTTTGATAAGGTAAACACTAATCAACACTTCGAGCCCGACTTAATATGGTGAATGTTTCATTATTGTTTCGTTGGAAAGAATTTCAAGATAACACACAATTATATGTCAGTAATTATGTATGTATGTACGCAGGTTTACATTAATGCGATTGCATGTGCCCATATATACATACATATATAT
>NC_068997.1:13363723-13366246 GCF_001194135.2 Octopus bimaculoides
TATATATATATATATATATATGTGTGTGTGTGTGTGTGTGTGTGTGTGTATACTTAGATGAATACACAATACATGTATACATATACATAGATATAAACATATAGATTTACATATATATTTATATATTGATATATATATATATACACACATATATATATATATTATATACATTTATAAACATACATATAATATACACACGTAAACACATACACATATATGCCTTCATAAAAATATTTGTGAGATAACATAAGTATAATTGTGCGCCTGTGTGAGTGTTAGTGTATTCTGTTAATTTTTTTGTTGGATATGTTGAAATTTACGGGTGTATATTCGTACTAAACTTAAGAAACATAAGAAAAACAAATGAGAATTGTTTTTTTGATTTAGTTTATTAAAAAAAAAATTATACAGAGATGCGATAGATAGAACGAATGCCAGAGTGAGTGAGAAGTAGTAGAACAGAAAAAAGAATGAGAGAAGACGAACTGAGTGAGAAAAGGATTATGATAAAAACAGAGACACAATGTCTGTTCCTTTGCTCGGTCGTAAATAATAGAAATAGTAATAGTAGTAGTAGTAGTAGTAGTAGTAGTAGTAGTAGTAGTAGTAGTAGTAGTAGTAGTAGTAATAATAATAATATTAATAATAATAATAATAATAATAATAATAATAATGATAATAATGATAATAATGATGATGATGCTGATGATGATAATTATAAATACATAGATAAAACGTGGAAATAAACGCATAAACAATATTTGAAAGAAGATATATTCATAAAACTGAAACGTTGTAAAGAAATTGTAAATCAAGGTATTTCACAAGAAACCGTGTTTATATAAATATGTCCATGAAATATTTTACTAGTAGACATGTAAGTATTCCCCTGGGTATATATATTTCACACATACTATTGTAACTGATATTCATATTTTATAACTATGAAAATTAGAAGCTTTTTGGAAACGTCAGCTGATGAGCTTAATATATAGAAATGATCGTATATGTATTGTATTTTGTGATGTGGATTTTGTTATATTTCTTTATAGTATTTCAACTTTCCGCCAACTGGAATCATTTTTAAGGAAATTTATAGAAGACATTTTACTTAAAATAACAAACATAGAAAAAATTATGTCTATATATATATATGCATATATATATATATGCATATATATATATATGTATATGTGTATGCATATGATTATATATGAATATATGTGTGTGCGTATTCATGTGTATATAGGTATACTGACGCAAACAGGAAAAATAAAACTTAAGATATGAATATATGTATTATTCCCTTATATAAATATAATTATTTTATTAATAATTAGCAGAAGTAACAGAGTGACTCACTTGAAAAGGAAGACCATTGCTGACCATCAGGAATATTGTGCGCTCTTGGGCTAACTTATATTTTGCATTTGCGGTTCTGTTGATGGCTAATGAGCCTTGTTCTTGCCAAGCATACACGACTGCAAACATTTCAGACCAAGCTTTCCCCATTCACTACACCAGCAGTGTGCTTTAGAGCAGCACGCTTAAGTTCTTCATGCAGAATACGTGCTCTCTCAAAAGTGTAGTCTCTCCTTAATCTGCTTCCGCTATTTGTGGCGATGACAGGCATTGTTTTCCAAGTCTGTCTGTTGCATACCACAGGCCTTTAATGAGGACTTGACACAGTCCTTAAATCGCAACCTTGATTTCTGCCGGGCTCTCATTCCATTCACAACTTCCCCATATAGCATCTGCATAGGGATCCTGCTATCCTTCATTCTAATAAGGTGTCTAGTCCAACTTAACCGGTGCTTGTGCACCATCGCATCGCCTTAATACTGAAGATATCAGATGTTCCCAGGACCTGTGTGTCTGGTGTCTTTAAGGACAAGCCAACATTCAGAATGTGTGTGTGCGTTTGCTTGTGTGTTTGTGTGTGTGTGTGTGTGTGTATGTGTGTGTATGTGTGCGTGCGTGTGTATATGTTGTGTTTGTTCGCCATAACCGCTTGACACCCAGAGTTGGTGTGTTTACATCTCTGTAACTTAGTGGCCAGGCAAAAGAAACCCGATAGAATAAGCTCTGGTGTCGATTTGTTCAACTGAAAACCCTTCAATTTGTTACTCCAGTATGGCCACCGTCAAAAGTGTGAAACAAGTAAAAGAATAAAACTATATATATATATATATATATATATATATAGTTCATATGCAGTAAAATAAAGAAAAGAAAGCGGCGAGTTGAAAGTTAATTATTTATTATTAACAATTTGGTCGAAGAAAAAAAGGCATACCTTCTGTGATAAAATTAAGCGCATAGCATATTAAAGCAAATTTTTAATGCAAAATTTGTAATTTAATTATAGTGTATTAATGGAAACTGCTATAAGAAGTAAAGATTACCAATGTGTTAATAATAAATAATTAACTTTCAGCTCTCCATTTTCTTTTCTTCATTTAACAGGATATGAACTATATTCTTAATATATACCAATTGATTTAAGGTAATTTACTCCCCCCA
>NC_068997.1:13366830-13367734 GCF_001194135.2 Octopus bimaculoides
ATATATATATATATATATATATATATATATATATATATATATATATACACACACACATAGATACATACATAAATATATATATATATACATATATATGTGTGTGTATGCATGTGTGTGTTTGTGCGTGTGTGCTTTTGTATTGGTGGCTATCCACCACAAATAGCGTTGGTTTGCTTATGTCTATGTAAGTTAGCAGTTCGGAAATGGCAACCTATAGAATAAGTACCAATCTTTGAAAAAAGGGCACACGCTGCCTCTGTATATGCAGAGATGTAAAATTATATGCGTGTACGCACACGCACACACACACATATATATATGTGAGTGTGTGTGTGTGTGTGTGTGTGCTTTTGCGTGACCTTGTATGGTTTTCTGAGCTCATATATATACAAGTTCAATCACTCACGCAGGGAAATGGATTTACAAATTATGACTAAAAAATAAGCGTATAAAATGTTTTCATGTAATATTACGCAGCAATTCAAAGTAAATGTAGAAATAAACATGCACTAATAACGTTAACAACAACAACAATAATAGTAATACTGACATCTTCTTTGGCATTGTTGTTGTTTTTGCTCTTATTGTTATTATTATTATTATTATTATCCTTTTATTATTATTGTTATTGTTATTGTTATTTTTCTTTGAGTTAAGATATATACAACAAAAATTTACGACAGAAATTATACGCTGCAATTCTGTTGCAGCCTGAGCGGAGCCTGTAGAGTCTAGCCAAAATGAACGTATAAACAAATAAATTTTCTTAACAAGTGTATGCAAACTCTAACAACAGAAATACATGATGAAAGAAAACAAATAACCTTGTAGTCGTAGTTGCAGAAGTAGTGGTAGTGGTGGTGGTAGTAGTAGTACTAGTAGTAGTAGTAGTAGTAGTAGTAGT
>NC_068997.1:13367744-13368906 GCF_001194135.2 Octopus bimaculoides
AGTAGTAGTAGTAGTAGTAGTAGTAGTAGTAGTATATCTAAGGTTTACTTCCTGGGAAGGCAAAGCCCGTCATCATTATCCCATAGATTACATAAATAAATTACAAGGCTTACCTCCCTTTGTCCGATGCAGAATATATTTCATCCACCAACAGACCATGGACCTCTGTGAAACATTACGGACAAGAAAAAACTGCTTTGACGTTTCGTTTGTTGGGCTTTCATCAGAAGACATATACAGAAATGCTTTGATTGATTGAGAAACTAAAATAATATGTCAGAAGAAATGAAAATATTGGTAAAGAGCAAGAAACCAGGTGAGAATGCTGCTGTATGGGAAACGTTTGTTTAGTCATTAAGCAAAATAAGTACGCGCTAATATATCTAGGGGAGTGAGGCTTCACCAAAGAAATGGTGAATGGTTTATGGCACGTAACGAAAATACCTTAAACTTACTAAATATTATTCAGGATACCCTTACTTCTTCTAAGAATAGAAGCAGATGTGTTACGTTAGATTAATTTTGAATATCTATTCAGATATTACAATAAAAAAAATAATAAATAGACGAATTTTTTTCAAATATAACTAAAGAGGAAGTATACAAAAAAATACATTATTTTCTATTTATATTAGTTTCGTTTCATTTTGAAAAATAAAAATTTGTTTTCTGGATTATTATTGTTTATATTTTGATTTACATATATATGGGAAGGCAAAAATCTTTAAGAGCTTAGGGCCTCTAATCCGACCCTGTGTATGGCATTATTTATTAATGCAAGAAGTGGTGAGTAGTTGCAGGTATAAGAGTGCCCGGAAGCAGGTGTACGGTGCAATTGGAGTGAGAGTTATTGTGGTGTTTCTATGAGCATTTGCGTGATCCAGTGTGGCTGTATGGTCGCATTTGTTAATGAGGATGTTAGTTTGTGCGTGTAATGTTTATGTGTGGATGTTTGAAAATATTTATGTGAGGAAGTGAGAGGAAATGCGATTGTGGAGGAATGAATATGTTGCTGAAGCAAATGATACGGCAACAGCAACGATGAATTGTTATTGAAATTTATGCATTTGTATAACACAAATATGTTGGAGTGTAAACATTTTTTTTTTAAGTGGACAGTGTAGACAGGCGCAGGAATGGCTGTGTGGTAAATAGCTTGCTA
>NC_068997.1:13368916-13373069 GCF_001194135.2 Octopus bimaculoides
TGGACAGTGTAGACAGGCGCAGGAATGGCTGTGTGGTAAATAGCTTGCTATCAACCATATGATCATGGGTTCAGTCCCACAGCGTGGTACCTTGGGCAAGTGTCTTCTACAATAGCCTCGGGCCGACCAAAGCCTTGTGAGTGGATTTGGTAGACGGAAAGTGGAAGAAGCTCGTCGTATATGTACATATATATATATATGTGTGTATGTGTCCATGTTTGTCCCCCACTAATATCGCTTGACAACCGATGGTGGTGTGACTACGTCCCCGTAACTTAGCAGTTCGGCAATAGACACCGATCGAATACGTACTAGGCTTACACAGAATAACCACAACCTCAGGGGTCGATTTGCTCGACTGAAGGCGGTGCTCCAGCATGGCCGCAGTCAAATGACTGAAACAAGTAAATTTTAAAAAAATTTGAAAACCGATGCTGGAAACGCGAAGAGATATAACTAATACTAATAATAGTCATAACGCTTCTGCAAGTTGATTAATCCTTTTACTATGATTAATCGTGGAGGGGCAATGGCCCAGTGGTTAGGGCAGCGGACTCGCGGTCATAGGATCGCGGTTTCGATTCCCAGACCGGGCGTTGTAAGTGTTTATTGAGCGAAAACACCTAAAAAGCTCCACAAGGCTCCGGCAGGGGATGGCGGTGAACCCTGCTGTACTCTTTCACCACAACTTTCTCTCACTCTTACTTCCTGTTTCTGTTGTGCTTGTAATTCAAGGGGTCAACCTTGTCACACTCTGTATCACGCTGAACCTCCTCGAGGACTACGTTAAGGGTACACGTGTCTGTGGAGTGCTCAGCCACTTACACGTTAATTTCACGAGCAGGCTGTTCCGTTGATCGGATCAACCGGAACCCTCGACGTCGTAAGCGACAGAGTGCCAATAACAATAATTAATCATTTTACTATAGTCACAATGCCCGACACTTTCTAAGATGAGCTAGTTGATTACTTCGACCGCAGTGCTTCACTGTTGTTTATTTAATCGATTCGAAAGGAGGAAATACAAAGAGGACCTCGGCCGAATTTGAAATCGGGATTTAAATACAGAAGAAATACCGCTACGCTCTGTTGAGCGAGCTATCGCTTCTGCCTGCTCATCGCTTTAGTACAAAAGAATAATAATGAGAAAAGATTAATGTATATAAAGGAAATATATTGACAAGGATGTATCTGAAAAACAGCAAATATAACAGAAGAGGCATAGTAAAAGAAAATGAAGCAAAAAAAAAACATGAAATATAGAAGTCACACAAGTCAAAACCTAATTAACACATATGCACTCACAAACATACACACACACACGTAATTAATGGACATGTGTACGTAGGAATTGGAATTCAGGTATCTTTATATATATATATATGTGTGTGTGTGTATGCATATGTATGTGTGTATATATATTTATGTGTGTGCATATGCATATATATGTGTGTATATATATATATATATATATATATATATATATATATATATATATATATATACACACACGTAATTAATGAACCTTTGTATGCAGAAATTCTGATTAAGTCATTTCTCTCTCTCTCTCTCTCTCTCTCTCTCTCTTGAGATATGTATATGTGTGTGTGCGCGTATCGACAGATAGACAGATAAATATCATTTTCACTTTTAATAAAAAAAAACACACCCCATATCCTCAGTAATTTGTTTTGAATGTTCCTGTGTTTCGTCCGCCATATATCGATATATATAAGTGTGTGTCTGTGTGTGTGTACACACACACATATATTATATATATGTATATATATATATATGAATATATACAAACACATACATATTTACGCACATACATATATACATAAATCCGCGTGCACACACGCGGACATGATCCGAGGAATCCATTCACATGCATAGTAAATGAGGTAAGTAGTTGTTTGCCTGCCTAGATGTGTACATATAAATATAATCAAGAAATGCGCGCGTGCGTACGAGCGGCGGAGAGAGAGAGAGAGAAGAGAGAGAGAGAAGAGAGAGAGAGAGAGAAAGTCAAAGAAAGAGAGAGCTAAATAGAAATTGGATTTTCACATTACAAGAGAAATTTCACTGATTCGAATGGCGCCCTATTATGTGGCTGAGTGACTTACTGGCAACTTATTCAGTCCTATGTACAAAATAACAGGTTTATAGAGCAACAATAACGTCAACAACAACAACAACAATTATGATGATAATAACACCACCATCATCACCATCAGCAACAAACAGCAGCAGCAGCAGCAGCAGCAGTTGCAGAAGTAATCTTCTCTGTAATAACAGTAACAAGCATAACACTGCAACAAATTTACCAGCAACTGTAACATTATCAGTAAAGACAAACCAGTGACGAACGCTAATAATTATATCATTCGCATTAAACATCTACCGCCATGGCCACCACTACCAGCGCCAGCACCAACAGCACCACCACCACCACTACCCACGCGCTCGTCCCCAAGTCCAAGATTGGAACCAAACAGCAACGTCAACAACGGATCTGACAACAAAAAAAAACAATACCACCACCACCACTAACACCACTACCACCACCATCACCACCACCACCATCATCATCATCATCATCATTATCATCGTCATTGTCATCGTCGGCGTCGGTGTCGTCGTCGGCGTCGTCATCATCATCATCATCATCATCATCATCATCATCATCATCATCACCATCATCCTCTTCTTCTACGTTGTCGGCGTCGTCGTCGGTCAGCATCAATATAGAGATCATCACCAGCAGCGACAATACACATGTTTCAAGAACCCCACGAAGAATTCTTTCAATACCAAGCAATGCTGATTTTTGTAGGTGTTCTACTTTCACACTTGCACCAATGTTTTTCAGCCATGTTGGTAGTTGGGTGCTGATACTTCCAAGTGCACCAATTATTCTTGGTATCACTTCTACTCTCCTCATTGACCACAACTTTCATATTTCCCACTTCTAATCGTCACAGTTGTTTATTTTTTCTTCTCATCTTGATCCTGTTGTCACCGGGACATCGTAGGTCGATTATCATGCATGTTCTTTCTTTTTTATTCCCCAAAACAATGTCCGGCCACCGATGTCTGGTCGGTTCATCGCACTGGATCATTGCATCCCACAGGATTTTTGCAATTCTCATTCTCGGTGACTCCTTCTGCAGTTTGTTCATTGCACTTCTTCGCTCTTTGAAGATAGTGATTTTCACAGAGCTTCCAATAGCTCATTTTTACCACATTGTCATGGCAATTATTATTATTATTATTATTATTATTATTATTATTATTATTATTATTATTATTATTATTATTATTAAAATAACTTGATTCGGACTCCTGCAGCTTAAAGATTCGTAGGTCTCTGACAGAAACTTAGCTCGTCGATATCAGGTAACCCGGTGAGGTAGGCTTCTTACAGAAGCCTAGAAAATTTTTAATTACCTGGAACCGAATCAATCTACTTTAAATAATATTCTGTGTAACTCCCACTAAACGTGTTGAATGTCACTTTCGTATGTCCATTCCCTCGTACTATATACACATATGCAAACATATATACATTCATGCATACATATCTACATACATACGTATATACATATATGTATGTGTGTATGAATGCGTTAATAAATGCTAGTAAATAGTAAAGCGATAACTATATTTGCAATTTAAGAATCTTAGACTCAGTTCTATTTATTAAAATTTCTTTTCCACAGAACCGTCAAGTTTTTCAATCTCTTAATCCTAATCAACGTTACAATTCGTTATATGAGAGGAAGTAGATTTAATTAGCGAAAATAGCAAAAAAATCGTCACACACATTGAACCAGACACACACACACACACACATACATTATACATGGACACGTACTCCCACATCCACACTCATATATAAATATATACACTCGAACTAAATAGTCATAGGTATGTATAAAGGGAGAAACACTGATACGAACTTCTCTTAATTTCTCACATCTACTCCCTCTATATACCTCTGTCTCGCTATATGTGTGCATGTGTGTGTACTGACAGATGCATGTGTATGCTTGAGTGTATGCATGTGTATAATCTATATATACTCCCCTATATATGTATGCATATATGTATATATGTAAGTATGTGTGTGTGTATATATATATATACATAT
>NC_068997.1:13374722-13377319 GCF_001194135.2 Octopus bimaculoides
ATATATATATATATATATATACATATATATGAGAGAGACAGAGAGAGAGGGAGATACATACATATTATACGTATACATACACACACATATATATACATATGTGTGTGTATGTAATTTATATACAAGCATAAAACCTTACGCACAAATATATATGGGGTCAGTACACATATATATTCCATTTTAACCAACATCGGCACCTAAAGCATTCACACATGGCATACAACGAGGACCATTATAGTTATGACCATGTTACTTCTCGCTTTCCTAACTTTAGATAGAGTTACAAAAAGAAAAAAAGCACCATTTTCTCCGCTAAATTCTAAAACCCTGCCATTACTAATTGTAGAGTGAGATATAAATACGGTAACTCCGTAAATGTATATTCTAATCTCTTATTTTCGTGTAGAATAACGATGCCTAAAATTGTCCTAAGTATGTTGAAATATGAAATTAGAACATTTTAGGAAAGAGTAAAATTATTGGAATTACCTGAGAGCTAAACCATGACAACTCTATATGACACCAACCTTCTCGATATTATAGCGGGATTCGTATTTACGTTATCTTCGTCCAACTAATCTGGCAGCATAGCACTAGAATGTTTTTGGAGAGGATCTAAATATCATTATAATCAAAGAGTTGATTTTTGAAGCATCTATATAGCATCTTGATCTTCTCGAAATAAAAGCCAAATGTTTCTGAATTAATTTCATCCTTTCTTATAACACTGCAAAGTCGATATTGGATAAACATATACCCAGTTTTCCAAGTAAGCATGGCTGTGTGGTTAAGAAGCCCACTTAGCAATCATGACATTTGGGATTGAGTTCCACTGCACGGCATCTTGAGCAAGTGACTTATTCTATATCCCCAGGCCGACCAATTTCATGTGAGATTTGATTGGAGGAACCTGCATAGAAGCTCACCGTATATATATATATATATATATACACTCTTCTGCTTTTTTACTCTTTTACTTGTTTCAGTTATTTAACTGTGGCCATGCTGGAGCACCGCCTTTAGTCGAAGAAATCGACCCCCGGACTTATTCTTTGTAAGCCTAGTGCTTATTCTGTCGGTCTCTTTTACCAAACCGCTAAGTTACGGGGACGTAAACACCAAAATCGGTTGTCAAGCGATGTTAGGAGATAAACGCCAACACACAAACTTATACACACACACACACACACGCACACACACACACACACACACACACACACACATATATATGTAAGTATATACGTACATGCGTGAGTATATATATATGAGTGTGTGTATAGCCCATTTAGGGTTAGAGGTATTGATAATTGTTATTCATTTCATATGTTTACGGTAAGAATACAACTTAAGATGGCTACGTTGGTGATGGTGAGATTTGAATCCTATAGCTGTGGTTGTCAACTTCCTCTTTCGGGAAAGGGAAAAGCAAATATGATCATTTTTTTCTTCTCTTCTGTATGTATTGCAAAACAATTGCCGAAATAGCTGCAATAATTCCAACATTAACAGAAACAAAGATAACAACAATTACATGAATAATAATAACAACACAATCAACAAAAGAACAGCAACAACGTTATGAGTAATGGAGACACCTTTAATAATGACTACTGTATTAACATCATTGGCTGTAACAACAACGATTAGTGATAGCAGTAATAGTAATAAAAACATTGATGAAAATACAGCAGGAGGATACGTGTATGCGCGGATGTGATTGGACATCAATGTAATAAGAGGTGAGAGGTGTAAGATTTGTTGCGGAAATTTGTCAACGAAGAGCAAGGAATATCATTATATTCCCCGAAGAATTATGCGAAACAATAAAAATGAATGCTATTATGTTCAGATAGATACACATAGAATATAATAATAGAAGCTACAAACAGCTTCTGCAAACGGGGGAAACTAGCTGAGAATGCGCATGTATAGAAAGAGGATGGTGAAAGCAGGGACATGCAAGGACATATAGCAAAAATCGGTCGAGCTATTCCAAAGATAGCAATGAAACAATCTCAGATGATTTATCTGGAGAAGAGGCGCCAAATATCACTTGATACTAAAGAATAATCCTTTACTTTCAAATTATCAGTCTGCATTGGTAGTAGATAATACAGTTCTATATTTGAGAGATGAGGAATTATGTACATTATTTATGTGCTCACGGGCATATGGCCTAGTGGTTAAGAGCGCGGGCGACTAACCCCAAGATTCCAAGTTCAATTCCAGGCAGTGACCTGAATAATAATAATAATAATAATAATAATAATAATAATAATAATAATAATAACGTCGGGTAAATACCTTAGGAATGAGAACCCAGGTTCGAATTTTCCCTAGGGCACCTGATGAAGGCAGGAGAGTATATCAGCCGAAACGTTGTGTTAACAATGAAGAAAATGAGGACAAATATCCGTCAAATGTAAATAATGTAATTAATGTTGCTAGTGGGTGTAAAATGAAATGCCACACAAGGGAGGTGAGAAAAATTGTGCAAAACTTGAGGGGTCCTACTGTTACTCAAAAGAAACTACACCATGTATTATCGAAGGAAAATCTCCCCCCTCTCTCTCTCTCTCCCCCTCTCTCTCTCTCTC
>NC_068997.1:13377469-13379941 GCF_001194135.2 Octopus bimaculoides
TCTCTCTCCCCCTCTCTCTCTCCCCCTCTCCCTCTCTCTCCCTCTCTCTCTCTCTCTCTCCCTCTCTCTCTCTCTCTCCCTCTAATGATGTCTGCATCTAGTTTGTTGTGTACGAGGCTGTCACTGTGTTTGTCGTTTTGGAGTGTTAACGTAATTTTCGGGTTTCTTTTTGTTCGTGCGTATGTTTGATTAGTAATTTGTGTTAAATATGCTTCGTTATGTTCACAACTGTGCTTATTCCTAGAAGGACATAGATTCAACGACATAATAGTGCCGTAGAACACAAAATATATTGAAGTGCATTTTACCTTCTAATATATAATGTAATGTCACTGAAATTGCCAGTTAGTGCTACTTCGCCAGTCTAAATACACAGTTCAGTTTTTACATCATAAAGAGTACTAAAGAGGCTTGAACAGATTTATGTTTTATATTTAGTAATTATCCAAATACACTTGGATTTGACATTAAAAATATTGGGAATATACATATCACCATATAACCTTATATTTATCTTTATTGCTTGTGTTAGTTGAGTAAAATATGGCGGTAAAAACACTCCGTAATATCTATATCTTTTTTTTACTATAGTCTGTTTCTATCGACAAACAGCATGTCTATGTTGATAGAAACAGAAATAACTAAAAATTATAGATATATAATTTTCCTAAATCTACTCCGTACCGATCTTTATGCAAGCAATAAAGTGTCGTATTTGTCTACACAGCCGAGAAATAACGAATTTTTATGGGTTTATGTGAATACCAATGTTACAAACGTTGTTTTGACGTCGAGTATCGTTGGGTAGTAGCAGAATGATACTGTCCCAAAGTGCAGTTTCTAACTGCCAAGTTTCGATATGTTATTGTGACGTTTTAACTTCTCAACTCTTTAGTCTTTATTATATTCAATGTCCAACACCAAACTGACCGTAAATCTGTAAACTAAATTCTATGGGAAAATTTAGTGATGTAGTTTAAATATATTTTCGGATATTTGCATTTGTTTGTAGTTCAACTGAGCAAATAAATATAGGATCAAATGCATTCAGTATGTGATCAGCCCACATGTCCTTGCAGGTCGTGTGCATCCATATCAACATTCCTCTGAGCTCTTCCTATATGCAGACGCTAGTGTGCGATGGGAGAGACACAATACCAAATGCTATTCCTTGGAGATGAATAGACGAACAAGAAGCTCGTTCGTTGATTCGTTTACACATTAGATATTACAGTAGTTTCTCAATTTCATGACCTGGAGGAACAAATTTGGTCTGAACATTGCAGCAGAAGTAACATCATTCACCATACTGGTGAAGCAGTGACAGCTAGGTATTTTGAAAGCAATATTCACTTTATTTATCAAGACTGATGACAAAAGTCGATTCTGCGGAGTATAACCTGAGAGTATACATCACCTGTATCAGGATATCCCACACTAGCTCTATCAAAATATATATGGGCACGCAATGCACCAAAGCTGAGCCACTTACTCCTAGCCACTAAAGTGCAACTATTTCAGGAAAAGTCCCTGTGGTTCTCACCTGAATTTTCCATGTGTCTTAAAAAATGACTGTGAAAATACTATGAAACTTTATTATATAGACCAATCACCAGATGACAGATAACCTGAAACACATTCCCCACAACAAAATTATCAATAACATGCTAATCAGCGACATTGCACTTCTAAATGAACTTATTTTCTTTACAAGCGCGAACGGAAAAACTAAAAATATTACACTGAACGAAATTTTGAATTAAAAGATGTAGCTATCATTACTTTTAGAATTGGTACATAAGGATTTCTGTAAAGGTATTGAAGGATAATATATAAGGGTGGGAACAAAGAACTGTAGTTATTGTAAAAGCAGTCTCACACTTCATTCTTTAACTATTTTTGAAGTCTTACGAACATTTGATAATCCTTAATATTCTCATTAACCTTCGACACTTTCTTAGTCAAGATACTTTATAAAGTTTTGAAGACTTGTTTGTATTTTATCAAAGATGAACATATTTCTTGTTGCAAGTAAGGCTAATCTTGATATCTTTATAAACCTTCATTAATACAGATAGTAATGCTATGATGGTAAAGATGAAGAAGATTCGAGGATAGTAAGAAAGAAAAAAAATATTGTGACGGTAAGATATAATCCTACGGCAATATTTTGCAGAATGTTTGACAATTTTAAGTGTTTGATTCTATCGGAAGACCAAATCCATCAGGAGATTGGTGAGTGATTAAAACACGCAACTAAATAAGGAAATAAATGAATATTAAGGTCAAGTTATAAACAATAAATTTTCTGTGTAGTCATGTGGGAGGGACAACGTTTTATGTCTATCTATCTATCTATCTATCTATCTATCTATCTATCTATCTATCTATTTATCTATCTATCTAGGCGGTGCTCCAGCATGGCGACAGTCAAAAGACTGAAACAAGTAAAAGAGTAAAAGAGTATATATA
>NC_068997.1:13380816-13381868 GCF_001194135.2 Octopus bimaculoides
AAAAAAAAAAAAAAAATCTTTCATAAGGTGAAGCTGAAAAACACGAAACTAACCCCCACCAAACAAAAAAAAAAATGAAAAATAAAAAAAATGAAATACCAAAGGAAAAAATATAGCTGCAACAACGATGACAACATCAGTAACAATAAGAAGCGAACAAAAATTGCTGTTAATAAGAAGAACCTTCATGATTATGGATTTAATATTGCTGCTGGTGCTGATGCGGAGAACGATGACGACGACAGCGGAGATAATGATGTGGACGAAGGTAAGTTTATTTGACGCCAGGGCGAGGAAAAAAAAAGAAAGAAGCAAAAGAGAAGAGACATTTAAAACGCGATAAAAATACAATTGTTTCAATTATGTAGAATATAAACGATTGTGGATAAAAATTTGGCTTCCATATACATGAATAAATATATACATGCATCCGTAGAACAGACATATACATAAAGAATTACGCACACACGCACACACACACACATATATGTCAATATATTGTCTTTATGAGGAGGTTAATTCTACGGGGAAAATCTGGGTTGACTCACTTGTGCTTCAATTAAATGTCCACAACAAGAATAACTACAAAATTAATAACAATATAATTAATCCAGTGAATTTACAGAGTCGCTGGAGCCTCGACCAAAAACGAAATACCTTGACCTATTTCTTCCCACTTTTAAAGATCTGGGTTCAAATTCGACGGAGTGAAATTTGCTTTTCCTCTGTCTATGACGATACAGTAACGAATACAGCAGTGAATTTAACCGAGTGAACTCCTAAATCAAATTTCAGTATTTGTGTCTATATTAGAAATAACAACTGCAAGAAGAAAATTCAGTATGAAAGAATATACATACATACATACCCATACACGCGTGCACGCACGCACATACAAGCACACACATATACGCAAACGTACATATCTATCTCTCTATCTATGTGTTTATATATATGTGTGCGTGTGTGTAATACATACCCACACATCTCTGTATACGTGTGTGTTTGTATATATATATATATACAAACACACACGTATACAGAGATGTGTG
>NC_068997.1:13381948-13385097 GCF_001194135.2 Octopus bimaculoides
TGTGTGTGTGTATAATTCGTGCACACAACTCACCCACACATAGATATTAATATTCAAATATCGTTGACCAAAATTTAGTTTCAGCAAATAATATGGATACTATAGAATCATATATATGAAGAGAACCAGACGGAATCACGGTAGGAAAGCAGAATTATTCAACATTCAAATGTTTCCGTACACGTGGCACATTCTATGTTCAAAAACATCGGTTGGAAGTGATGATTTATTTTTATATCGTTAGCTTGCGGGAAAATTGTTTTTTTTTTTAAGATAAACACTATTTTAGAATCTTCAGTGCCAATGTCAATACATAACGGTTTTAACTCAACATTGACTTTTGTCAGCTAGACAATAGGATCTGAAGAAATTAGTGATGGTCTGAGACAGCAAATAATGCGTTTAAACCTTTCTAAAGTCGAATAAATATAACTACATTGTGTTGTCCGTAATGTAAATTTGCAACTCTCTGTGAAGTGAAACTCTTAACGCAGTTTCGAGTTGTTAACTCTAAAAGCTCCATTTCAATTTGTTGTCCAGAGTATTTTATCTTCTGGTAATATTTTCTGCAATATTCTTCTATGCATTGCCCCAGTATGGCAGCAGTCCAATGACTAATACAAGAAAAAGAATGAATGAATAAAAGTGTGTGCCAGATTCATTGGGGGTGGATGGCTATCGCTTATATTCCTAGTTATGATTTTCACGATCACATAAACATATTATTAGTTTCCTACAACATCCAGAGAGAGAAAAAATGTAGGGAAGTAGAATAAATTAGCTTTTGTAAGGAAAGGAAAGCATTTTAACGTTTCGGATAGCAACATATTTCACAAAATACTTCAGATAGTACGTTGCATAATTACTCTAGTTGTCATCTTCGTGGACTGGAGCAACATCAAAGGAAGTGTTTTGTTCAAGAGCACAATGCACCCCGATCCAGGGTTCGAAACCACAATCTTAAGATCATAATGCCAGCATCTTAGCCACTAAGCTATGCGCCGCCGAATGATGTCAGTGTCACGGGGAAAAAAAAAAAACAAACTAACTACAGACTTCATTTGCAAGCGAGTATCAATTGTTATCAAGCAGACTTTAAAATACTTTCGACATTTCTCTCTCTGTAGAGAAAAAATGTTCAACAATTCATTATTAGTACTAATTCCACTTCGGAAGACAGAAAAAAAACGTGAAACGAAATGCTTCACGCAAGGAGTAAACGTGCTATCAAGATTAGAAATGGAACCTGATGTTCACAACTCTGATACGCTAAAATGTAATCCTTATCTAGAAAGTCACATGCTCTCACGATGTAACTTGATGACATAAGTATTTTTTTGTTCTTGGGCAAAACCCTCTTTAACGATCCAGCCTCCGCTATTGCTAGCAATCAATCAAACATCTACCTCCCTTATGGTAAGAAGTATTCTTTTATATAGGTCAGTTCGAAGCCTATTTGAATGTAATTAATATCAATTATTCATGTAATGTGTTTAGATAAACGCATACATGTTGCCACACATAAGGCATTCACCAGTGGTACGTTATATAAAGATGTAATATATAAATTTATATATGTGTGAGCGCACATGCGTATATACATATATATGTAAACATACAAATATAAAGACACATTTAGATATATAGACAAGATAGGTAAGTAGATAAATAGTGAGATATCTAGATACACATATGTATTTATGTGTATAGATATATATATGTATGTATGTATGTATATATATATATATACATATGTATATGTATATATATGTGTGTATATATATATATATATATATACATATATACACATACACACACATACATATGCATATATATATATATATATATATATATATATATATATATATATATATATATATATATATATATATTGATAGATATAGTCATGCAGACATATATACGTATATCTAACTCTCTCTCCACCTCTTTCTCTCTCCTTCAGTGTCAGTGTATGTGTGTGTAGGTGTGTGTGTGTGTAGGTGTGTGTGTGTGTGTGTGTGTGCATAGGAAGAGAGAAAAACAGATAAAGTGATAGATAGAAAGCTGATGAGTTTAATCATTTGGCCTGTTTTCTTCTAGGACCGCATGTGTATACACTCACTCCATCAAACACATACACAAGCGCGCGTGTGTTTATGTGTCTGTATTTGTGTGTGTGTGTGTGTGTTTCTGCTTGTGTGTGTGTGTGTGTGTGTGCGCGTGTGTATACTACTCCGAGTGCTTGTGTATAGTTTTTTTTATATATGTATAGAGGTATTAAGAGTAATAGTCACAAGGAGTGAAATAGAGATAGAACGATATGAGATATAGAGGAAAGAAAACTGACAGAAGAGGAGAGAGAGTAAGAGAGAGATAGAAGCATAGAGAGGTAAAACTAGAAGGAATAAGAGAGAGAAAGGAATGAGAGAGAGAGAGAAGAAAATAGTTAGAGAGATTAAGAAGGAGTGAGAAAGAGAGAGTGCGAGAAAGAGAGCCTGTCTGTGTGAGAGACAACATATGTGTTTTCAAATACGAAACATCAAGGAGAAGAAGAACAACACCATTAGTAAGAAGAGCAGCATGACCGATACCAACTTAAACAACAATAGCACGATAATGAGCTGATTTCCTCAATTAGTAGATAATTTGAAGCCTTCTTCTCAAAAGGATATTAATCAAAATCCAAATCTCTGGATTGTCGCTAAACATTAGTATGATTGGGAAATTATGGTAAGGTCATCTTACATTCATGAATAGCACTAGGATAATTATAATTGCGCCAGCACACATACAGACACACATGTATATTTATTTATATACACCACATGCATACAAGCACGCATAAACACACTGACAACCACGCACATATATATTATTAAATATACATACATATATAGTTATACTAATGCATACGTACATCTATACATCTATACATACATACGAAATATGTACATACTAATATATACCACGGCCTGTTTACGTGTATATTTAGACAAATATAGGGAAAATTTTCTCTCATTAGGTTCTATGAATAATTAAAAGGGAAAAATGGGAAATGGCGCAAATCTTTATTTATCTATCTATCTATCTATCTATCTATCTATCTATCTATACATACATACATAGATACATACATACATGCATGCATA
>NC_068997.1:13385443-13387189 GCF_001194135.2 Octopus bimaculoides
TTTTGAGAGAGAGAGAGAGAGAGAGAAAATGGAGAAAATATAAGCATATCAAATGCTATACTTCATAAATTCCTGATTTATTAGAATTAACTCCACTTGTAGAGGTTGTGTCACACTTAACAGTTAGCAACTAAGACTGATTCCTATTTGAGGAAACGCAACGATCTCAAGAATGAAGACTTCTTCAAAGCTGACGTATTTGTCGAAACAAAAAAAAAAAAAACACAGGCTTATTGTCTGGAGGTGTGAGGACAGAGATGGACACATGTTTACACTTCAATGGTTGCTATCAATACGACAAGTGTCAGATCTTGTCTCAATTGGCCCAGGAAAATTAAACTCAGAAGAAAAGAATAGAAGAAGTTATGGCTTAGATGCCTTGCATAATTTATATAAAAGTAAGGTAAAGAAAATCTCTGAGTCGCCAATGGTATGTGTTTGAGCAAATACCAACATATCAAAGACCATACAACAGAATTTTCTAATAACAGATTGACTTCCTTCTTTGTCCGCCTGTTACATCTTCGACAATTATTAGGTCTGACTGCTTCTTTTAAAACTTGGTTGACCATTTTCGGTCTTGGGCCATATAGTTTGATCCATTTTGGTTGCTATACCTAGCAGAGGCGTGACTACCTTCAGTTTCTTAAATGCCCTTTAACCTAAGGATAAATATGCTGATCAGTCATGGTTGTTGTTTCTAGTAGTCGAATGGCCACATTCATTGTCGACCTCAACCTTCAACTTAGAGCTAAATAGGATGATTCTGTATGGCTGCTATTTCTAGCAGTGGAATGTTCACCTTCGGATGCTCATTGTTCCTCAACCTAAGGCAAAATATGATTATCAGGTTTGGTTGCTATTTCTAGGAGTGGGATAACCACCCTCAATTTCCCACCCGATCTTCGACCTAAGGCTAAATATGTCGATCAGTTTTAGTTGCTATCTTTTTGCGTAAGGAAAACCACATACATTGTCCACCTCAAGTTTCAAACTAGGGCTGAATTGACCGAACAGGTAAGGCTGCTATTTTCAGCGTTCGGATGACCTTCATTCTTCATTTCGACCTTCAACTTAGCGCTACGTGAGATTCGATTTGGCTGCTATTTCTACCAGTGGGACGAACTCCTTCGGTGTCTACATCGATGTTGGAGTTAGGGCTAAACATAATAAAGTTTTGGCTGTTATTTCTAGGGTGTGGATGAACACCCTCCTTTTCCAACTCATTCTTCAACCTAGGGCTAAATATGATGATCATGTTTCGTTGCTATTTCTAGAAGAGTAGTGCTATATTGGATTATTATCTTTGGTAGCTATTTCTAGCAATAGGATGACCAACTACAGTTTTCACCTTGTTCTACGTCCCAGGACTAAATATGATGCTTAGCTTTAGCTGCTATTTCTAAAAGCGAGATGATAACCTTTCTTGTCTACACCAATCTGCGACATGGGTTAAATAGGATGATCAGATAATGTGATTATCTTATAGAAGTTCGAGGTGGACACTAAAGTTTGTCGGCCCTTTATTAGAAATAGCAGCCATACTTGATCGTCCCTTTTAACCCGAGGTCGATGATGGAGGCTGTCGCATGTGTTGTGGCGCAGATATATAATCTCTTACATAGAAACCGTCTTCGCTACATCCAAAGCATCACTGCCACCGCCGCTGCCAGCAGCAGCAGCAGCAGCAGCAGCAGCAGCAGTGGCACCACCACCACCACCACTACCACCACTACCACCACCACC
>NC_068997.1:13387755-13389655 GCF_001194135.2 Octopus bimaculoides
CACCACCACCACCATTGTGCCATCGCGTTGTCTGTCCTCCTTTCCCTTACTCCACACCGAATTCTATTCATTAAAAGTTTGAGTTATTGATGAAAACTGTTATCTCTTTTCCTCATCAGCAAGCGTTAATGTCATCGCACACATGTTACCATTCGAATGACACACTAATTTAATTAATGAAAACCTGAGTAAAATGATTTACCTGTGCTAAGGGAAATACAGGTTGTTAGTTTATACTAATAATAAGCAGCATGCTGTTGATGTTGCTGTTACTGCTGTTATTATTAGCGATATGTTACTTTTTATGATTGTTTTTAAGTAATTTTCATGCTTTATTTTTGGCCTCTAGCATTGGTCTTTGTTTTTTGTTTATTTCCATTTTATAATCAATCGTTAATTTGTTTGTTTTTGATAAGTGATTATCTTAATTGGAATGCTATAAATTATAAATTATTTAGATGTCTAGGATAAATTAATTATCGATTATTCATTAGTTAATAATCATCAGGGATAACATAATAAGGATAGTGATAAAATTACCGAAACTATGCTTTCATTAATCGGTGTCATGTCCAAACATGTGTTAGGCAAATTGCTCTCTATTACGTTATTATGCGCAGATATAGCAACCGCACGATATACGATAGGAAATGTAAAAGAAATCATTATACCATTCATATTCTCCTCTGCACAGCTTGGATTTCAGCGCAGTATACAAACTAACACCTTCGTTTCTACTCTAGGCACAAGGCCCGAAATTTTGGGGGAGGGGGATATTCGATTAGATCGACCCGAGCACGCAGCTGGCATTTAATTTATTGACCCCCAAAAGGATGAAAGGCAAAGTTGACTTCGGCGGAATTTGAACTCAACGTAAAAACAGACGAAATACCGCTAATCATTTCGCTCATCGTGCTAACGTTTCTTATTTCTTTACTGCCCACAAGGGGCTACACAGAGGGGTCAAACAAAGACAGACAAACGGATTAAGTCGATTATATCGACCCCAGTGCATAACTGGTACTTATTAAATCGACCCCGAAAGGATGACAGGCAAAGTCGACCTCGGCAGAGCGGCAAGACGAAATACTGCTAAGCATTTCTTTATTGCCCACAAGCGGCTAAACATAGAGGGGACAAACAAGGAGAGACAAAGGGATTAAGTCAATTATATCGACCCCAGTGCGTAACTGGTACTTAATTTATTGACTCCAAAAGGATAAAAGGCAAAGTCGACCTAGGCGGAATTTGAACTCAGAACATAAAGACAGATGAAACGCCGCTAAGCATTTCGCCCGCCGTGCTAACGTTTCTGCCAGCTTGCTGCTTAAAACTGACACCCACATGAAGGTATCATATATCTATGCGATTTCATATTTTGGCACAAAGCCAGCAATTTTTGAGGAGGTAGTATGTCGATTACATCGGCCCCAGTGTTCAAAGGGTATTTATTTTATCGACTCCAAATTGATGAAAGACAAAGTTGTTGACCTAGGCTTTATTTGAAACCATGAACCTAAAGACGGACGAAATGCCACTTAAGCATTCTGTTCGGCGAGTTGGCGATTTTGCCTACACCCAACATACGAGACCTTTATATTGGCTTCACATTTCGGCAAAAAGCCAGCAATTTCGAGGGAGTCATTCAACTGCGGCCATGCTGGAGCATCGCTTTGGAGGATTTTGTTTTTGATTTCAGTCGAACAAATCGACTCCGGGACTTAAAGCCCTCTACTTATTTAATTAGACTCTTTCGCCGAACCGCTATTTTACGGAAACGTAAATACTCTAACAGCATTAAGCGGAGATGAGGTACAAGCTCAAGCAAACACGCACACACACACACACACACACATACACACACACACACACACACACACACACATACATACATATATAT
>NC_068997.1:13389665-13395246 GCF_001194135.2 Octopus bimaculoides
AATCCACTCACAACTCCCGGGGCTATAGTAGAAGGCACTTGCCTAAGGTACTACGAAGTGGAACCGAACGCGGAACCATGTGGTTATGTAGGAAGCTTATTACCAAACAGCCACGCCTGTGTATATGTAATGTCTTAAAATTACATGGTATAGTCGCAGTTCGAACGTTACTGCATATGACCGCTCTTGGATGACTATACAGCGACAACAAATACGTGATACCAACAAAGATGTGTTCAGTATATCACCATATAAAGGCGGCAAGCTGCCAGAATCGTTAGCACTCCAGTGAAATGCTTAGCGTTATTTCGTCTATCTTTACCTTTTTAGGTCAAACTCCACCGAGGTCGACTTTGCCTTTCATTCTTTCGGGGTCGATAAATTAAGTACCAGCTGTCTATTCGGGTCGATCTAATCGACTGGTCCTTCTCCCCCAAAATTTCGGGTCTTGTGCCTTGAGTAGAAAAGAATACATCTCTATATATTTTATACAAGACATGCATTTCTTCAGGATCATCTTTAGAAGAAAAAACATTGCATACGCAATGGAAGGCTTCGGGATTTTGAAAGGTAACGCTCTTGATCGAATCTTGAACGAATTGATAGCTATTAGCTTTTATTTCAACACTCTATAAAAGCCTAGTACTTATTCTATCGGTCTCTTCTGCCGAACCGCTAAGTTACGGGGGTCCTAAATACACCAGCAGCGATTGTCAAGCGATGGTGGTGAGAGGACAAACACAGACACACAAACATATGCACACACACACGTATATATACATACATACATACATGCATACACAAACGCACACACACACACACACACACACACACACACACACATATGTATGTATGTATGTATGTATGTATGTACGTATGTAGCCTGAAGCTACAGTGAAAGATACTTGCCCAAGGTGCCACGCAGTGGGACTGAACTAGGATCTATGTGTTTGGTAAGCAAGCTACTTTACCACACAGCTACTCCTAGAAGACCGTGCTGCTGCATGTTTCTGTTTCCATTCTTTCTTTCTTTCTTTTTTTTTTTTGCTTCAATTAAATCCTAATCCAAAAGCAAATATTAAATATTTTTGCTTACTGCTTGTTTATCCAATGATTATTGTTGAGCTCCTGCTGCAGTTGAAGGAATACTTACCAGCTTTATTGGTCCATTGCTTTGATTTAACATGCTGATATAGCTGTCTCGATTATTAGTGTTTAGTGACCACTTTAATGTTGATGTTCTCATGCCTCAGCTTTAGTGTGATTTCTATTGCTGGTTTGACATCCAGATTATTGCGGAACATTTAGCTCTGTTGACGTTTTAATATTTCCATTATTCATCGTATAAACGTCATCATTATTGATTTACATAGATGCGTAAACATACCCCACACACACACACTCACATATATACACATATACACACATATATATGCATATAAACATATATATATATACATAACTAGGCATATATTAGCGCGCACACACATACACACATATATATGCAACTATATATATTTATAAGTATGTGTATAGATGAATGTAGCTGAGTATGTGATTATGTGTGATACATACGTGTATCTGTTAATGTCTCTTACACGTTTCTCCTGTTTAGTGGATTATGTTAGTGAAGAATAAGTAGCGTTGTTTCACTCACTCATTAAATGCCTCGATATTGATATTTAATTGGTACTTCTGCTGCTGTTTGGCTGACTAGATTATTAGTGTGTGTATAGGTGCCATTTTTATTATATTTAGATTTAGTTGATTTCGTAGCGCATCAGTTTTCCTTTTACCAAGATTTTCATTGAGGATTCTTGCATTATTGCTATTTAAATCACTGGATTCGTACCTAAGTAGATAATAATAATTGTATTACCATTATTGGCATGCATAGCTTTAGAATCTGTCGTGCTAATAGAATGTCAGAGAAGAGAATATGATTTACAACTAATTAGGTTTCACTTTACTTTTATTCTAAATTTAAATGCCGCCGGAATCGTGTTTCTTCTCTTTAGTTTTCGTCACTCGGTTTCAATAGAACAACATGTAAGAGTAATATTCTAGGATTTGTTCTGTTACCTACAAATCTCTTACAATATTACTAAACGGAAGTCTGATGCGGCTCGAAGTTAGCTAAAACCTAAATATAATAAATAACAATGGCAACTATGCACACACTAACAATCTAGTCAGCCAAACAGCAGAAGTACCAATTAAATACCAATATCTAGGTATTTAATAATTGAATGAAATGACACCATTCATTCTTCTCTAACAGAATCCAATAAGCCGAAACTCGCAAATCCCAGTCCACAGACATCACACACTAACACACACACACACAAACACACACACACACACACACACACACACACACACACACACACACACACACACACACACACACACTCACCGCAAACACACACACACACTCACACACACATACACATACGCAAATAAATTTATTAATTAGATGGACAAAAGAGGCGCACTTCTGCATGTTTGAACAACGTGCTAGAAATAGCAGCCCAATATATAATATATAACATTACTCGTCCAAGTGGCATCGTATTGCTTAAAAAAATGGAGCAACGCGTAGTACAGTCCTACATATATTGTATGCGAATTAAAGACAGGACTGTTTTCATCGTGCTATTGTCTGCTCTATCGAAAAAGATTTAGCACTTTGCAAAAAACAATAACAGTATTACTCAAACGTCAATGTCAGACACCCTGTGAAGTCGTAACACTTCATTGAAATAATAACCATATCGCTCTCAAATTAAACGCTGCAGTTTTAAAAATAGAAGGACACGTTGGAAAATGAAGCAAACCGACATAGAAAGAAACAGGCTGGTCATGCACAGATTACCTTTTATTACAGATTTCCTCAGCCAAGACTGACGCGAGGCTAATTAACACCTAAATGGCATCAGAAACGATTAGAGAATGCGAGATGCATGGTAATATTTAATGCCATTCCTAACAGAGAATAGCGGCCCAGTTGTTGCGGTTTCTCAGCTAAATATGTCTGCAAACCCCTTAAGAGTTTATGCGCTTCTTATTTAATTTCATATCAGCCATGATCGAACATATTTATTTTCAAGTACACATTTCAACTATAATACACCTGATTTTAATTTCTAGTTCCCAGAATTACATGGTGCAACATGTCAGTCTTCCATTGTAAATATGGATTGGTTTCGTTTGAGGGCGACTGGGCTAATATTTCTTGCAAGTTAGGAAACCAATTAGATGCTCTCTCATTGGCTTATCTTGGATGAGTGAATTGAAGAGGTCATATCATTTCAATGCAGTCATTCAGACATTTACTTGCACATATACCTGTCTTGCATACACACATACATAGTCACACAGATGTAAAGACGCATGGCTCAGTGGTTAGAGCGTAAGGATCACACTCACGCGGTAGTGAGTTCGATTCTAGACCGGGCTGTGTGTTGTGTTCTTGAGTGCCTCGTAGTGGAACTCTCTACTTGCAACCCCATCATCATTCATGGCCGAAGGGAGTCTTTACCCTTCTTTTAGTCACTCAGATACGTACACACACGCACGCACACACACACACACACACACGCACACGCACACACACACTAACAGACACTCATGTACACACATTCACACCAAAATATAGTCACTGGATTCTGGCATCAATGCATCAGTAATCACTATCTTACACAGATTCCTTTCAGTTAACTAGGTAACCCATAACTGTTTACTCGAATTGCAAGAAATGGCAGTCAAATACCCTTCAAAATCACACGTTATAGTTTTAAATCTGTAAATGACACATAGGATAATGCAATCCTATATAATTTTAAAACGATGAGATGGTCAGAGCTGAAATTTATTTAATTACACGTCAGCTCCATCAAGACCGTTCTGCTGCTAATCTACAACAACTTCTGATCTCTAGATTTATTTGTGTTATAATCATAGCTATAACATGTCTTAACTACACATAGGCATTATATCAAACAATAGTTTGAGCCAATGAAGGAAGACACAGTAATGAAAGTGACGCATTCAATTGATATCAATTAAAATGATAGTAATTAACCGATGATATAGTCGAAATGTAGAAACCAGTAAAAGAGTAAACTGCTAAATTATTGCGAGTGACAAACAGACAATGAGTTGTACTCAAAACGTTGAGACAGACTATTCTGACCCCATGGCATCCAGACATTTCTAAACAACGATTACTACGGATGTAAGAGTCTAACCAATATATATTTCTTACGGTACCAATGTATAGTGTCTTCGAATTTTTATTCTTATGTGGTTTCTTTTCTATTCTTTTATGTGTATCTGGTAAATAGTATTAACTTCGTTCTATATAAGGACGAAGTTGGATGATAATGGTAATGAGAAGAAAGCAATGATAATGGAAACATACGTATAGAAAGTCGAAGAGAACGATAACAATGAAATTGCAATCCTTTCTTAAAATAATTTTTCAACAATAGCCAAACAAACGTTTCAATGATACGGTGAATAATGACACTGCTCTAACAAGGACACTTGTAATGTTAGAATTAAAGTTAAATCTCTGCCATGCTTTCTATTAAAACTCACACACACACATTTCATTACAAAATTGATAAAATCTTCAGGTCATATTAGAAATGCTTTCATCAAAGGTATGCTCATCTGGAGATAACATGATATGAAACTGTTAGAAAAATCCATCGACATCAGAAAGAAAGCATAAAACACAATTATTAAAACTGAAACTATGAATGTCCTCCATATTCGCAGCTGAAACACCATGAACATTGCTATAGATTTGCTCAACAAGGTCCGACCTAGGGCTAAACAGCAAAATCAACAGAAACATCAGCTAATACAACACCAAAAAAATCATCATCAACAACAACAACAACAACAACAACCAACAAGTATTACAAGTGCTGCAGGGGCAGCAGTAGAAGCAGCCTTAGCCACAGCAGCAGCTGCAGCAATGACAACAACAACACCAACAACAACAGCAACAACAACAACAACAACTGCAATATCACCAATGAATTATATACAATCTCCAAAGGCAGCCGAAACGGCAACACAAGTATAATAGAATAAAATAAAATAAAAAATTCATTTGTGGACTGGACTAGTTGTGATTTTCTCATCTCTTCCCTAAACAAGAGATACATTGTCTGCATACTGATGTAGTAGAAAGAAAGGCCCCACAGTTAATATTTACCATTAGCTTCAGGCTTTGCAGTGATGAGGATTAATTTATTGTCTCCAGAGAAGAACCTCTGCGAGTTTGAATGTTTTATTGGCTGTGCTTCAGCGAGCTTTTGTTGTTTTTATACACCCTATTCTTCTGGTAGTTTTGTCCTATATATATATATATATAAATACATATATACTACATAAATGCATACATACACACACACACACATATGTATATGTATATATAAATATATATATACACGCGCACACTATACAACACAGTTTAGCCAATGGTGCGTTGCACGTGTAAGATTGGTCACGATAAAAAAATAATCAATCTACATTCATTTAGTAGATATATATATATATATATATA
>NC_068997.1:13396476-13397170 GCF_001194135.2 Octopus bimaculoides
ATAAACAAACGATTCTGAAACAATTAACCCTAACCCTAACCCTAACCCTACGGTTAGGGTTAGGGTTAGGATTAAAGCAAATTTAAAATGAAAAAAAGCAAATAAAACGAAGGTATGGAGATTAAATACGCTTTACATCGCTTAATCAGCCAAAGGAGTACATGTAAACAACTGAATACTTGTCAGTGATTGGCTGAAATTATCGAAATAAGACAATTTTTTACATGAAATAAATTCGAATACAAAAATATTTTTCTGTTCTATAACACAAAATAGATAAGTATACGAAGTTTGAAAGTCTTTCCGTACCAAAAACACTACGTAAAACATTAATGAAAACTGTGGCCCACGTTTTAAAATAGATCCCATATTTCTTTTTTACAAAACAACTACGTACTTCATCAGAGATAGGTAACATAAAGCTGCGAAAAGCTGTCTACATAACGGCAGGATATTCGATAAGATGTGACTACGGATTACATGAAAAATAACCGCATTGGCAGCTCTGTTTCTTTTTTTTTTTACCTCGTCTTCATGTTGTACTTTCTAAACTTTCCACTGTGTGTAGAGTTGTATAAATAATCCATTAAAAACAAATACGTATACATTGGTAAAATGAGTGAGACGAAATGTTTAAGTTTCGTCTTCTGATTCCTTAACTGCAAAACTAAAATCTCGCTGAGTGTCGACTTTG
>NC_068997.1:13397180-13398230 GCF_001194135.2 Octopus bimaculoides
GATATATTTTCCGTAACAAGATGCAGTAAGTAGCTTGTTTACCGGTTCGAACCTGCCTCATGCATACTTGGACAAATAATAATATGACAATTTTATTTATCACTGCTTAAGTTATCACTTGCCAAAAGATTTAGCCGGGCAGAATACTGACTGAGTTATTTTGAAACCCCCATGTCATCTCACATTTACCTCCATCACCGCTCTGATCATCCAAATTACGTAACTCGGTCTAGTCCGAAATCCGAAATTTTTATGGTAAAACGGTTCTGTTCTGATATAGAGGATTACTGGAAACATGCAAATGCTTTTATACACCATTATGTCAAACGCAGTTACAGTAAATCACGATTAAAGGACAGAACAAATGACAAAGTTAAGATTTGCAAAAAAAGTCAAACTTTCACGCATAATTTTAGCAAACAAAGTACAATACGTGACAGAATTTCTTTGGTGATTAACTGGCACCGAAATTTCGTTGGCATTTCGAACGTTTTACATGAAAGTTACCAGCATGTTGTGGAAAAATATCCTCGTTTCAAACAAATTTTCTTCTCAGCCGCCTATTGTAGCCTTTAGACGGAATAAAAACATAAGAGAACTATTAATCTCTATTCCTAAGGCTAGCTGTCGAAATATCGTTCAACCAATAAAGTATCTATTGCAATTGCATCGCGCTCTTCGTATCGTCTTATAATAATAATAATAATAATAATAATAATAATAATAATAATAATAATAATAATAATAATAATAAACATACGAACATACAGAAACATACACATACACACAACACAGACTTTCGCGCGCGCACACAAACATATATGTCTATATTTATAGATGCTTGTATGCATGTATCTATGTAAGCCTTGATAGATCTAAACTAATATAATATTAGTCTGGTATTTACCCATAGTCGCTGTATACTTCAAAGCGTTCGCAGTAATGTTTGAGTTCGTATATATATATATATATATACATGTGTATGTATCTACGTAACTATATCTATCTCATTCCCTATATATATATATATATATATATATATATATATAT
>NC_068997.1:13398480-13399369 GCF_001194135.2 Octopus bimaculoides
GGACAAGAACGCAGAACATCCAGATAGACGATACAAAGAGAACACGGACTGATCATTTGGAGTTTTCTCTCTTCAGTCGAGATCCAGATTATCTTTGCAATTTCCGTTGGTTATTCTCGATATTGCTCCAATCTGGCCAGCCCCAAGGAAAAACTAAGCGAAGAGCATTACATTCCTTGGAAGAATGCAGCGAATGTATACAAAAACAAGGACGGAAAAAAAGTCTATGATTTAACTTAGAAAACAAAGTTCAACAAATTCAATCATGTTTTTTCGGATATGTAATTGATTAGATGTTAATATGGATTGAAATTATTTTTATTCGTGTAGCTATACGATCGTTTCATATAGAAAAACAATAAATTCAATTTAAGAATCTGGGTTGTCAAAAGCTATTCGTCAGTAGCAAAAATTAAGGAAAGAGAAAAAAAGGGTGTGCATATTTAGGTGTTCACCAACGAATGTATTATCGTTAGGATGAGGATGAATGTTGGACAGCACATGGGTGAATAGTTTTGGTCGATGTTGGGTTTGAATATTAATCGGATATCTTATTTGTTTTGAGAAGGTGAATATACAATTTCGGAGTTCAATTCTGTTTTGAAGCATTTGTAGCTCGGTGTGTTCATTCAGGTGTGTCAGCGTTCCGATAATGGTGATTTGTAAGAGTGCAACATACAATGTAAGTAGGGGCAAGTTGTAGTATAAGTGTGTTTATAGAGCTACAACAATTATAGAACTTAATACAGAGTACCATCTTCTGGACTACATTTTTCTTCATGAATATCAAGCATACCAACAGCGAAGAAAAGCGAAAGTGTTCATATTTTAACATTGAAATTTAACAAAGAATTTTTTGGAACAGACGAAGATCAATTAACATACTTAA
>NC_068997.1:13400000-13402736 GCF_001194135.2 Octopus bimaculoides
ATATATATATATATGTATATATATGTATATAAGTATGTACATGAACATAGATGCAAATATATATATATATATATATGTACGTACGTACGTATCTATGTATGTATATGCATAAGCATGAGGTTATCAGTTAGTTGGTCAAGTACTACGTCTGTTTGTAACACTCAGACATACGCACGCAAATTTATGTGTAGATAGAAATATACGTCCATTCATATATGTATATATATATAATGTTAAATTATATTATATTATATCTCTATTTGTTTACTCCTTTCTGTATGTATGTTTCTTTACATCTATATGCGTGTATGTTGAATATTTGCAAGTATATGTGCGTTTATACGTATTTTTGATTATTAATTTTCCTGTGTGGAAATTACATGCTTGCTAAATTAAATAACAACGTACAACACCAAAACAACAAATAGCCATAATAACAAAATTTATGCATTAATGATATTATTAATAATGATAATAATAAATGCTGCTGCTGCTGCTGGTAGTGATGATGATGAGGATGATGATGGTGGCTGTTGGGGAAGGTACGGTGGTTGGGGGATGTGCTGCTGACGTTCGTGGTGGGGTTGATGTTGATTTTTAAAATAATGGCAGGCACAAATAATGAGTATGTAGATAATGGTGCCTAATGTTAGGTGAAAATAATACATGAATATATAATAATAATGATAATAATAATAATGATAATATTAATAATTATAATAATAATAATAATAATAATAATAATGATAATAATAATAATAATAATAATAATAATATATCAGTGGGGGAGAAAGAATGACACAAAAGAATAAATATACGTATGTATCATTATACGTGTCTATATGTTTGTGTGCATTCATATATATGTGTGTGTAGATATGTATCTATATATAAGTATATACGTGTATGTATACACACACACACATACACACACATATATATATATGTATATATGTATATATATGTATATGTATATATATATACAGACATACAATTCATATTTGATTTCTTTGATTATTCAAAATATCAAAGAATTATGTTAAAAACAATATTAATTTGATTTTTCCTGTTTTGCTGCACAATACTTTGGCGTTGTTTCATACCAACTGATGGTATGTAGAGTTGTATATATGGACGTATGTAGGGATGTAAGTATGTATGTATGTTCTGTCTGCACGTTCTGTAATTGTTGAAGTTTATCCTAATGATAATAATGATGAAGTTGTTCATAATAATGACAACGATGATGATAATCGTGACGCTGGTGTTGGGTGTGTGTGATTCTTTGATTATTTGCGTATGTATGTACATGTGTATGTGTCTCTGTATCTGTCCGTGTGAGAGTGTTTGTTTGTATTTTTTTTTTCCTTTATTACTCTTGAAATTGTTGAATTTTCATGCTTGTTATTGTTGATGGTGTTATTGTGTGGTTTTTGTAATTTACTTACAACCATTGTGTTTGTCTGTGGTTGTTGTACTTCTTGCTGCTTATGATTGCTAATGTTGATAAATTAAAAAAAAAAATCCTTTTCTGCAGTTGTCTATACATACATATACACACTCACATATACGCATACATGCGCACACATACACACATACATTCTTTAATAATACATATGCATTGCGGTGGTTCTTATTGTAATGTTTATTCTTGTTTTCATTTAATTATATATATACATATATATATAGAGAGAGAGGGAGAGAAAGAGAGAGATTGAGAGAGATTTAAATATATATATGAAAATATAAATACATAATGAATGTGTGTGTATGTGCGTGTTTGGATATTTGTTTTTTGGACTTTTGTTTTTCAATTTGCTTCATAACTTTCGATAGAGATTCAGTTAATTAAAAATTTTTAGTGATGGCAGATGTTTTGATTTTTCTCTTTTATTTTATTCCTGTTAATTTTTGCCTATTTGTATATTTGTTTATATGTACAACTACATATATATATATATATATATATACATACATCGTTATATATATATATATATGTATGTAAATTTTAAATGTTCCTTTCTATTTTGTTTTGTTTCATTTATTTTGTTTTGTTCTTTGTTTCCAAGATATTTCCTATTCAAAAACGACAAGGAATATATTTGTAGACAAAAGTAAAATTGAATTATTTATTGTTATTATTATTATCATTATTATTATTATTATTATTATTATTATTATTATTATTATTATTATTATTATTATTATTATTATTATTATTATCATTATTTGAATTTATATATATATATAATTTATATATGTCTGTATACGTATGTATAAATGTATGTATGTATATATTTATGAATGTATATGTGTGTGTGGGTGTGCGTGTGTGTTTGTGTATACGTAAGTATGTATAGAAACTATAGAAACGTAGAGAAACACAAACCGATAAAATATTCAAATGAATTGTTAGAAATTCATTTTAACGAGCAAGGAGAAACCATAGTACATAGGCAGGGTGATTGCGCAAAAAAGCAGGGTAGTGTGAATGGGCATGGTTGGATAGGTATGGAAGCTAGTAGAGGAATATATCAGATGGATAAAGAAATTAGGGGAGAGGTATGCGGTGGGCCGAACAGTCTTGTGGGTGGATAGGGAGGGAGTGGAGAGTTAATGAGAGGAGAGAGATGAAATATTAGATTGAGATTTTTACAACAGAAAATTAAAAGCACATTGATTCTGAAATGAAATCAAATAAAGGAAATGATGTGCTTACACACACACACACACACA
>NC_068997.1:13403122-13406146 GCF_001194135.2 Octopus bimaculoides
TATATATATATATATATTCTTAATGATTCAAATGATAGGTTGTATTTGTCGTAGTGATAGCAATTGTAGAAGTAACAGCAGTAATTAATATTGATTTTCCTATTGCTAAGAATGAGATAATCTGTGTAGGGGAGATACATAATCACTCGAAAAGGGCTTAATATATATAATACATATCTAATATATCTAATTCATATCCAACATATATATGTATATATACGGCTCTGGAATTATGGAAGTCAGGTTCAATGCCGGCGAAATAGCAATGTACATACGAACGTGATGACTCAGTTGGAATTTCAAACGTATTCAGTTCACTGATTTATACTTTATGTACCCATTCCGATGTATATTGCTAATGTTGGGTATGGTTATTAATATTCCCCTAAATCTATTTTTGTGCGGGTCAGAAATCTGAAGATGTATGTCTATATAAGTTTACAATGTTAATGCATATATCTTTTTCGTTTTGAAGTCTGTTACATGTTGGTTCATTCTAATGTTGATTCGTAGCATCGCTAAATGAGCCCATTTTTTTTCCCTTTTGCGATGTAATTAGTTGACGAGTATTAAATCAATTACTTAACTAATATATGTTCTTTGTACACCCCTGATGGTTGAAGAGCACAAGTGAAATTTCGACAAAGTCTTAAAAGCTGAATATACAATCGCATCACAAGAAAGCAACGTGAAGCCTGGTTAAGTTTGAAAGCAGAATGTAAACAGACGTTACTAAACACAAGGCATTTTATCTAACGTTATAATCATTCTCTTACCAATACAATGTACTATTTAGACGTCGCTCTATTTAGATGTTAGACATTAATCTAACTTTATAATTATTCTATCAACATATCATTGTACTGCATCCTACAATAATAAACCTATATCTTTACACTGCTCTATAAAATAATTTTACTATTATAGCAGCTCATTACTACATTAGAGCTTTATTACAACATTATTCTGTTATCTCGTTCTAGTACAATGTAGTTTTACCAAAATATCCTTGTAATGTTATAATCTATCTACTATCAAATCACCTTAATTCTTAATCTCCTATTCACATTTCGTTACTATAGTTAATGAGAGATTTCCCCTAGGAAAATTATTTTTCGTCCCCGTTACATATAAAATATCACATTTTATAAATAAATATGACAAATTTATAATAGCTAAAGTATTTTTTAATGGACCACACACGGTAGTATGAGTGAAGAAAATAAACTAAGAGAATAAGCATCAGATACATATATACCTTGAACCATTAGGCAAGAAACTTTGGGCAATGAAATTAATCAGAAATGAACGAGAGAACATAAAACTGAACGACGCTTCTCTCCTGCTTTTCATTCAGGATTTATCAGAAGGTACATGGTAAATGCGATGCACAGATCTCCCTGGCGATATGAAAGAATACTAATGTTTGACTGAATTGATAAAAGGGAAACGAACCTAGATTCCCACAAGTATGTCATCGGAAATGGGATAGGGGGCACAGATCTTGGTCAGAATCTCTTAACGCCTAAATCTACGTTTGAAGACTATGCGGGGTTCGTGGTGTGTTTAATAAAATAAAGTTATTTTAAAGAGTTTATGAATTAATTTCATTCTGAAAAGCGATTGTAATTAAACATATAGACTAGTCTCTTTATATGTTTTATATGTTTTGTAATAAAACATATAAACTCATCATTATGCAATCTATCGCACATGAGACCCAGCACAGGTGATGTAGGGGGTGCAGACGCACCTCCTAAAATTTTTGTCAGGTACAAAATTAAGATATATGCCCCTACTTACTTTAGAAAACTGCATAAAATGTGCTTTGTAAAAAGTAGTTTGAAGTTTATTTTCTTCTCAAAGACCAAAGAACAAAAATAAATATAAAAAACAACATTAAGACCTTGTTTGTAAAAAAATGTTGAACCTGGGTCTGCACCCCCAAAGCAAATTTCGTCATAGAGCCAATGCTAGTACACATAATCGGGAAATCACTGCTTTATATGTCGTTGTGTTATCTATCATATCACAGCATCTGACTGTTGTAAAATACAACTATTATACTGATAATGACCTCTAACAGAGACAAAACTACATGTTGGGCTAAGCTTTTACTTAATACATTGATTCTTTACTTTATTATGCTGTCGAGTGGAGGAGCAATGGCCCAGTGGTTAGGGCAGCGGACTCGCGGTCATAGGATCATGGTTTCGATTCTCAGACCGGGCGTTGTGAGTGTTTATTGAGCGAAAACACCTAAAGCTCCACGAGGCTCCGGCAGGGGATGGTGTCGAACCCTGCTGTACTCTTTCACCACAACTTTCTCTCACTCTTACTTCCTGTTTCTGTTGTGCCTGTAATTCAAAGGGTCAGCCTTGTCACGCTGAATATCTCCGAGAACTACATTAAGGGTAAACGTGTCTGTGGAGTGCTCAGCCACTTGCATGTTAATTTCACGAGCATGCTGTTTCATTGATCGGATCAACTGGAACCCTTGACGTTCGTAAGCGACGGAGTGCCAAAAATATGCTGTCGAATACTGGATTATGTGATTTTCAGATAATCTTTGCCTGAAAGATGTCGAAATAGTCGTGTGTTAAACGTTTCATACCACAGGCTACTTCATCGGGACTAGTTTAGGATATAGCCCACGAAATAGCGATCATATTATTTGTATGGTTACGCTCGTTTATCGGCCCCAGGAAGATAGAACACAACGTTGACTTTACAAGTTTTCAATTCAGAAAAGAAAAGGATCTGATTAAATTTCGCAAGGCATTTTGACCAGTGTTGTGGTTATTCTTGTTGCTGCTGCTGCTGCTGTTGTTGTTGTTGTCGATGTTGATGTTATTGTTGTTGTTCTTCTTCTGATTATTATAATACTAATGATAATAATAATAATAATAATAATAATTATTATTATTATTATTGTGCCATTGTTATCTAGTGCCTACTTTATATCCACGTTTTGGAATGCGTCTTGGGCGACAGTGATTTAGATTGAGCGGGGGGGGGATAACA
>NC_068997.1:13406286-13406955 GCF_001194135.2 Octopus bimaculoides
CCAATAATCAACCGGTACTTATTTTATCGACCCCTGGGAGACTGAAAGGCAAAGCCGATCACAGAGCAATCTGAAATCAGGAAGCATAAACGTACGATGACACGAAGCATTTTGTCTGGCGTGCTAATAATTCTCCCAGCTCACCAATTAGCTCTAGAAGATATTCTTTTCTTCTCTAGGTACAAGGCCCGAAATGTTTGGTGGGGAGGGGGGTAGTCGATTAGATCGACCCCAGCACGCAACTGGTATACGTAATTTCTCGCAACTGGAATGCGTAATTTCTCGAAAGGATAAAAGGCAGAGTCGACCTTCGAGGAATTTGAACTAAGAATGTAAAGACAGACGAAATACCGCTAATCATTTCGCCCAGGGTGCTAACGTTTCTTATTTCTGTATTGCCCACAAGGGGCTAGACATAGAGGGGACAAAAAAGGAGGGAAAAAGGGATTAAGTCGATTACATCGACCCCAGTGCGTAACTGGTACTTTATTTATCGACCCCGAAAGGATGAAAGGCAAAAATCGACCTCGGTGGAATTTGAACTCAGAACGTAAAGAAAGACGAAATACGGCTAAGCGCTTCAGCCGGCGTGCTAACGTTTCTTGTTTCTTTATTGCCCACAAGGGGGCTAAACATAGAGAGGACAAACAAGGATAGACAAAGGGATTA
>NC_068997.1:13406965-13408808 GCF_001194135.2 Octopus bimaculoides
AACATAGAGAGGACAAACAAGGATAGACAAAGGGATTAAGTCAATTACATGGACCCCAGTGCGTAACTGGTACTTAATTTATCGACTCCGGAAAGATAAAAGGTAAAGTCGATCTCGGCGGAATTTGAACTCACAACGTAATGGCAGACGAAATACCGCTAGGCATTTCGCTTGGCGTGCTAACGATTCTGCCAACTCGCCGTCTTAAGACAGTTTAATACTTTTCTACTCTAGGCACAAGGCCCGAAATTTTAGAGGAGGGGTCCAGTCAATTAGATCGACCACAGTACGCAACTGGTACTTAATTTATCGACCCGATAAATTAAGGGGACAAACAAGGACAGACAAAAGGATTAAGTCGATTACATCGACCCAGTGTTTCACTGGTTCTTAATTTATCGACTCCGAAAGGATGAAAGGCAAAGTCGACCTCGGCGGAATTTGAACTCAGAACGTAAAGACTGCTAAGCATTTCGCCCAGCGTGCTAACGTTTCTGCCAGTTCACCACTTAGCTCTTGTAACTATTGCACGTGTGTGATATAGTTTACTTTCAGCACGATACGAAAAGAGAAATACTGCACAACCGTTCAGCACACGGTTGTGCAGAAGAACTATTTAATAGAAGCAGGACTATTGGTAAAATAATACTAATGCAGTGATATCGTAGATGATGTTGATCATGAAGATGATGATAATGATGATGATGATGGTGATGGTGGTGGTAGTGATGACGATGAAGAGGTGATTATAACGCATGTAATGATGATGTCAGTGTCGACGTTTCGATGATTCATCATCATCATTTTCTATGTAATCATCATCACCATCATTATCATCATCATCATCGTTATCACCAGCATCATAATTCTTCTACTCCTCCAACTCTTTCTGCACTTCCTCCATCTCTCACTCTTCCTCCTCGTAGTCGTCATCATCATCATCATCCTCATGATTATCATTAATAACAGAGAAATCATTTGAAGTGCCGAAACATGAATTTATCAGCTCGAGAGAATTCCGTTATGAAATTTAATAAGAAGCTTAACAAAAACATAAAACGCCACCACTACCACCAACACCACTACCAGCACCACCACCAGCAACCATCACCGGAGGCGCCACGGCCGCCGACGCCGCCGTCGCCGCCGTCACTATCGTCATCTGCATCATGAAAAACAAGAACAACAACAACAACAACAGCAATAAAACCGGAGCAAAAACAAGAAAAATAGCAAAGCAGTAGCAACAAAATCAACAACAACAACAACAACAACAACAACAACAACGACAACAACAACAACGACAACAACAGTAATAACAACTACAGTAACAACCACTGTAGCATCAACAACAACAAAACTTCTCCAATGCGAGATAATGCAACAAAAATTATTGATAGAAGTATAATAAAGATAGAAATTGCAGTGGTTTAATTAAAAATCTCTATGAAATATTCCTAGATGAATTCAATGAGACAACAATATAATTAATGTCGGAAACCAATTATATATCAATATAATCGCATTCATATTCATTTTAATATATATCTCAGCTGGTCTATCAAGCCAGCTATATTATCTTTGTGTAGCCTATCTTTCAATTTGCCGCATGCGTCTATATATTTGTGTGTCCGTCTATCCGTCTGTCTGTCTATCTATCTATCTATCTATCTATCTATCTATCTATCTATCTATCTATCTATCTATCATTCTATCTATCTATCTGTCTGTCTGTCTATCTATCTGTGGATATCTGCGTATGTATACTGGCTCAATTATATACATATATGTATATGTATATGTATATATATATATATATATATATATATATATATATATATAT
>NC_068997.1:13409016-13412405 GCF_001194135.2 Octopus bimaculoides
TGTATATAAGTATATATATGTACTTACATATAAATATATATGTATACATACATATACATTTATATATATATATATATATATATATATATATATATATGTGTGTGTGTATATATATATACTTACACACACATATAAACGTATATACTTACACATACACACACACACATACACACATATATTTATGTGTGCCCACACACATTTATCCACAAACACACACATCCGTTGGATGAAACAAGTATTTATGTATATACGTTTCTCTTTGCATGCAGCGTGTATATAATCGTATATACCACACAAGTATCAACACACAGATAAATATATACCATTACAAAAACGCCTGTTTGTGAGTATATGTAGGCACACATACATACATACATACATACATACATGCACATATACCTATAGATATCTATATATACATATGCATAAGCATATAATACATATTTATGTGAGTAAATCTATATATATATATACATGTAGATATACAGAGATATATATTTATAAATGTGTACATATATGAATATATATCGTTCTACATATACGAATACGAGTGTATACATTAACCCCCACACGCGCACTCCCAATCACACACACATAGATTTGCATGTATATATTTATACATATTGCTGTTTTTTAACTGCAAAGAGGAAGATAATGAAAATAAATAATGCATAAGCTGGAATTTATTAATATATTTTATTAAAATGAAAATTCGGCGAGTTCGCAAGGTTTCCAGTCTTTAATGGTTCCAGTGTTTATACGTGATATTAAAATGCGTATATTCCTTGATGGACAGACGTTTCTTTACCGTTTCATTCACCATCCCATTGGTGAATCCTCTTCCATTGTTCATTCCATTTACATCGTTCACTCCATCAATGTGGCAGATTATATAGACTATCATGGAGAACAGGTATGAGTTTTGGTTGTTACTATAATCACGATACACTGCTAAAATTTACTATATTGACATTTAGAACTAATCTTTTAAAAATAATTATATTTTGTTGCCCACAACAGAAAAAGGACTTTATTCATGAGCACCGGTATTGTATTTTTCTGCTGTACTTAATGGGAAATCTCCAGGCCTATGTACATATGGTGACACCATTTTTCCCCAGATTATATTCAAATTAGATCATTCTATATATTTTTTTAAAAATCCGAAACAATTCACCAAAATAACTACAATTCTTTTATAAATATCGAAGAAAGAAATAACATACTCCCTGCGTGTATATTTTATTTATATAGGCGCATGCGTGGCTGTATGGCAAGAAACTTGCTTCCCAATCACATGATCTCGGGTTCAGTCCCTCTGTGTGGCACTTTGGGCAAGTGTCTTCTACTATAGCCTCGTGTCTTGTGAGTGGATTTGATAGACGGAAACTGAAAGAAGCCCGTCATATATATATATAACCGTTAACAGGTACGGATGTATAAACGCCCTCAGACAAGCTCCATGGCGCGGGCACACTCACTCATACAACCACCGCAAAAATGTGAGCATATGCACACGTAAGGTTTGGTGCACTCCTGATCACAAAGCCAGTTATTTATCAACTTGGTGTTTATGAGAATGGGGAGGTTAAAAGTAAACGTAAGTCATCCATATCTTAAGATACATTAAATTAAGTTAACAGTTACTCAAATTTCATTCTCACTGCATTGTGTGAAAGAAAGTACACATTGAGCGTATAGACATCTCGAGAATCGTTCAGAAATTCTATTAACTATCTTCTCGTTAGTCCGCAGAATAGACATGGATTCCTGGGAGCAGAGACGGCATCTCCTCGAAATTATATTGTATGGTTTCGCATACCTTACTTTGGACCAATTAATGGTGTACTTCGTTTTATACTCCTTCAGTCGCCATACAAAATCTGCCAAAGATGTTGAATTTTTAAATAGATCAGCTGTCTGCCCAATGTAAACATAGGGCCCTCCCCTTATGTGCACAGTACATTTATATACAAGATTTGTACTCATACAGAGATTCATCAAAGGACATTATGATTTTTCTCTGCATGAGTATTTATCGTACTTATTTGTATACAATGCAGTCCTAGCTCCATTTGCAACAGGATACAGCTACCGGCGTTGTTATCGTGCTAGCTGTATCATAAGTATTTCTACTACTACTACTACTACTACTACTACTACTACTACTACTACTACTACGTAGTTGGTGTTTATCAATGCAGTTTACATCTCCTTGGTTGGTATTTAGATTCAGATGTTCGCTAGATCCAGTAGGTGGGTTATTGAACCTTTACCGCATTTTGCTATTGCTTATGCGATGCATAAGCTGCTCTAAATTAGCAGCTCTAAATTATGTTCTCATACAGCCGAGTTTAACTTAATTTTTCCTCATTTCGGGGTCGATAAATAAATTACAAAATTTGGAAATTATTATTTGTTAGATCATCCATTGTAGGGCTTTGTTCTATCTCTTACATATCTCTGAGTCCTGACATAAACGTTTCCGACAATAGTTTTGCAAAGATGTAATGGTTATGCATTCCTCTTGAACGAATCCAGATTCCAATATATGACAACCTTCAATGCGTAGAGGGACGACAAATCTTCCTCAAAGATAAGCCTTCCATCAAAATACTCATTGCGATGAAAATTCCTATGTGCAGATAGTCATACATATCAAACGGCAAATGCTGCTGTCGTCTGTTTTGTATCGATACGTCTAACATTCATCATGGGACATGGCTTTATATCAATTCCAAAACAAACGGAAATTATATGCATTTAAAGGCCCAGGGAATAGAAAGTAGGAGCTTAAAACATTATTAGTGTAAAAATGGAAGAAAATCAGACAGCTTGTCCAGTCATTGAGAGGAAATTATGAAACTCAAGAGAAACCTTAGTTAAATGATAGCTTCTATGAACTGGTGTCGGAGGCACCATGTATCATTCTAAATCTTTCTTTGAGAACGTAATGCTTGTGGATTTTCCAATATAAAGCCTGAAACAGACAGTTATATCTCTTGTTGTAGCTTTAATTCAAAAACAAAAAGAAAAAGAAAAAAAATCAACATCAGTTTATACGAATGCGAGAAGCCGCAAAACAGTTATAATTTTCGCGAAAATCATTAATAATGAAATCATTAGATTATTAATGGAAAAGATAATTAGCAAGAAGATGAATTCATATTAAAATATGGAAATATTATGAGGTGACGAAAGAAAATATTTAGGAGAGAAGGATGCGGAGGAAAAAAAAAGGAAAAAATGCTTAATTTAAAATATTTGCATTGCAATTTAACACGCACTCACAGAGATGAACACATTTGCAGACACACACTTGCCCGCACACATACATACATGCACACCCACACACGCATATGTACATATATATACATATATATATATAT
>NC_068997.1:13412787-13420805 GCF_001194135.2 Octopus bimaculoides
ATATATGGATGGAGAGGTGGATGGATGGATGGATGGATCGATCTATTTTATGTGTGTATGTCTGGTTGTATGTTTTTGTATGTGCTTGCGTGCGTGTGTATGATTGTGTTTTTATCCAATGGCAAAATTTCGTAGTAGAAATCTGTGAAAAGAAGACTAGAAAATTTTTAGAAGGAAAAGAGCAGAAAGTTACAGTAAAAAACAACAACAAAAGACTCTTTCAAAAGCTAGCTGAAAAATAATTAAATATATGGACTCGGATACAAAAAAAAAAGATATATTAAAAAAAAAACAAAATTCCTAATGGAAATAAAAGAATATTATCAAGATGAAGAGACATTAAAATGAAAACTAACGAAAAGACAATTAATTAAAAAAGCATTAGAAAATATCGCGAAAACAAAAAGAATAAACGAAGATTTGGGATAAAATTTTACAAAATATAAAACAAATATGAAATTATAACGTAGCATGCGAAAAAACAAAACACAAAAGCAAAGAAAATAAAAAGACAAATATGGAACCAGTAATCGTTTTGGAAATATTGAACAGCGACAAAGTGTAATGGCGAATTAACATATTAACGAATATTAAGCAAATTAGCTAGCTGTCTTCGTAATATATTTGCTATATTCAATGAGAAGCAGCAGATTCTTGACGTGCGAATTTCAAATTTAGTTTCCGCTTCCATTTTTTTTATTACAAAAAAAATGTTCTTGTTTCGTTTCATCATCATCATCAACATCATCATCGTCATCATCATTACTGTTGTTGTTATGGAATTTTAATTTTCATTATTCGTCGTTAACGTATATATATATATATATATATATATATATATATATATATATATATATGCCAATTTGTGTATGAAATTTAATTATGTAATTCGATTTATGAACAATTCGAATCTAATGAATTTGACCGCTCCTATAATGTGATAAAACTGCCTGCCAGGAATCCTATATAAAGACTAAATCCTTTCGGACTTCATTATCTGCCAACCAAAATATAGATTATGAAAATACAAAAAAAAAATAAATAAATAAAATACAATAACGAAAGCAGAAATAAAACAAAAAAAAATATATATAAAAAAAGCAAGGATTATAAAACAGAAAAAAAGTGAATTATAATATAATACAAACAAACATATCTAATGAAATATGATTTTCAAATTTACTTCGTTCAAATTTAAAACAAATTGGAAGTTATTAATGCTTTCAATGAATCCCCCTAAACACTATTATCACAACTACGACTACTGTAGTTGGTGCTGCAGTAATTGATGCTGCTGCTGCTGGTGTTGATAATTAGAATAATGGTGATGATAGCGAAGACATTAATAGAATTAATAATAATAATAATAATAATAATAATAATAATAATAATAATAATAATAATGATAATAATAATAATAATAATAATAATAATAATAATAATAATAATAATAATAATAATAATAATAATAATGATAATAATAATAATAATAATAACAATAATAATAATATTAATAACAATAATAACAATAATAATGATAATAATAATGGTAATAATGATAATGGTAATTATTATTATTATTATTATTATTATTATTATTATTATTATTATTATTATTATTATTTGCATGGTTGTTATATAAATGATTTTGATAATAATAATGATGATAATAACATAATGATAATTTTTTCGAATTAAGCTTTTAATATTTTAATTCAAAATCAATTTATTCTTGCAAAATCACTTTCCTTTCGCTGCTGCAGTCTATTTAGCAGCTGTCGTGAAACAATTACGACATCATTCATTACTCGAAACTACTACTTAGAGAAGCATAAACTTCGCAATTTACCACCTTCTGTTTCCTGTAAATTAAATCGTTATGTTTCCCGCCTTTACAAATGCAAAAATAAAAGAAACAATACTTCATGATTTCTCAAAATTTATTGTAGTTTTGATATTAAATATTTTGTACCATTGACATTGAATGACTGGACATGAGGGTTGGGGGAATAATGGCTAGAATATCCATCCAAAGAACTAAAGAAGGGGAAGACATTTATTTGGTTAAAAAGTTCTGTATGTTACTGAATGTGTGGACCAACCGGGTACTACACTTCTGTCCTTTCTTTTTCGATGTATTTTCTACGACTTTTATTTCTAAATTATTTCCTAGAATCGTAGGAATAGCTGTGTGGTTAAGAAATTCGCTCTGCAACCTCGAAGTTTCGGATTTAGTCCTACTGCGTAGCTCTTTTCGACAGCGTCTTCTACTATAGCCGCAGTTCTTATCAATGCATTGTGAGTGAATTAGGTAGACGGGAAGACAGAAACTGTAAAATTATCGTATATATGTATGCATATAAGTGCGTGTGTAAAAATATAGCTTTGAGGTTGATCCTCGCCTCTTGGTAATAGGTATTACGTGTCCATAACATAGCGATTCGACAAAATAAAGCGGTAGAATAAGTACCAAACTTTGTATGTACAGTTGACGATTTGTTCAATTTACACTACAAGGAGGCTTTCCAGTATGTCCAGTATTCAAAACAAATATAAGAATAAATGGGTGTAAGTATATTACTAAATTCATAAATAAGCCTCTAAATCAGTGCCTTTTAATATATTTATTGTAAAAAATGTCTGCTGCAAGTCTTTAGGGTGAGAGCATAAATTGCCCTACAATCTAAACAAGACGGCACTCATTTTCAGATGAGTGTATTAGAGGTGTGTAAAATAAAAGAACATTGCACAAGGACATAATGCATCTTCCTTTCTGAGAACCGAATGAAAAATCTAACGAACATTAAGTGAGTTCCTTGTTTTCACAGCACCTGCAATTTTCACATCTATTTCAGTCTCCCACTTCCTATCCCTCGTGAATACGGCCGCGAGATACTTGTTTCAGTGGTGTCCTGGTAGCATGCATAATGTACTGGTATGACTTTCTTCAGATGACCAAGATCTCAGTCTTTGCAAATCATATTCTCATCCCTGCCTAGCAAACTCTGCAATGAACCCGTTCAGTAAGTGATGACCCAAATAGCATCTTGTCGTCTGTAAATACCGGCCAAATGATCCGACGCCCATTAATTATGATACCACCTTTACAAGGACAACGCATCTCTAATCAGTTCATAAATATCTTGAAAAAAGTGAGGAGACAAAACGCATTACTACCGAAATCCTACACCCACGTGTAAAACTTTCGACATTGTTCCATTTACTCTATCTGTGTAGGAAAATAATGTTGATGAAGCAATCACTTGAGATCTATAATAATATTGAGAAAACAGGAATAGACAAATAGTGCCCTTCATAAACATTTAGCACAGGTATTTTAAAATACTAACGTATGTTATCCAATAGGTTTACTGGAGGCGCAATGGTACAGTGGTTAGGGCATCGGACTCGCTGTCGTAGGATCGGAGTTTCGATTCCCAGACCGGGTGCTGTGAGTGTTTATTGAGCGAAAACACCTAAAGCTCCACGAGGTTTCGGCAGAGGGGTGTGGAGCACCCTGCTGTACTTTTTCACCACAACTTTCTCTCACTCTTACTTCCTGTTTCTGTTGTGACTGTAATTCAAAGAGGCCAGTCTTGTCACACTCTGTGTCATGCTGAATCTCCCCAAGAACTATGTTAAGGGCACACGTGTTTGTGGAGTGCTCAGCCACTTGCACGTTAATTTCACGAGCAGGCTGTTCCGTAGATCGGATCAACTGGTACCCTCGTCGTCGTAACCGACGGAGTGCCACGAATAGGTTAAATTACATATTCAAATAGACCTTGTTTCAAGCTAACAAAGATATTTAAATACGCTCTGGTTTATTTGTTTATTTTTTTCTTTCATTATTTATTACGTCTAAATTATCCACAAGACAGACAGACTTCTGCTGTGTAATTATTTTAGAAATTTCAATGTTTATTTCTCTCAGAACTTTAGGTATACATTTTTTTTGTTTTGTTGATTTGTTTTACGCAATGCAACAAAATGTTAAAACGATAAAATAGCAGCAGTAGTAGCTGTAGGGAAGGCTCAAACATCATTTTCTATATGATACCTCAATCACAGTTTAATTAACATAGATTAGGCATACAAGCGTGGCATGTGATTATTTATTTTTTTCTTTTTAAATTATTCGTTCTGTCCTTCTTTAAAACCAGAACAACGATAAAATGTGATCTCACTATTTTTGCGTATGTGCATACACACTCATGCACGCACGCACACACACACATACACACATGCACAAACACACATACACACACAGACATTCATATACACAGATACTTGTAAATAAGTGCTAACATGCTATCGCAAATATAGCAAGGTGTCAGTGTTTATATTGTGTGGTCTTCATGTTTATTTACCATAATAGCAAAAGGGACATTAGTATTTTATTTACAACATATATAAAGTATTTCACTGAGTTACATTATGTTTTTGACCCGAAAGGATGAAAGGCAAAGTGGATCTCGGAGGAATTTGAACTCAGAACGTAGCGACGGGCGATATACCGCTAAACATTTTGCCTGGCGTCCTAACGATTCTAGTAATAATGATTATATATTTTGGCAAAATACCAGCAATTTTCTTGAGAGGAGATGAGTTGAGCCCAGTCCATGAGTGGTAGTTCTTTCAAAGGCTTGAAAGTCAAAGTTTACCTCGATGTGGCTTGAACTCAGATCATAAATGTCCGGGACAAGTACCACATTGTTGGGGCGCAGGAAAAAGTAACAATGAATGACAATAGTATTAAGAATATCAATAATATTCAACCATGACTATTTGTTTTGCGCCTGCTGCCGTTACGTTCTGAGTTCAAATTCCGCCGAGGTCGACTTTACCTTTCATCCTTTCGGGGTCGATTAAATATGTTCCAGTTACGCACTGAGCACGATGTAACGGACTTAATCATTTTGTCTGTCCTTGTTTGTCCCCTCTATGTTTAACCCCCTCTGGGTAATAAAAAAATTAAAAATAGCGCTCCTCATTATGACAAGCGCTCGTATTTTAAGTCGGTGTGGCCCACGCTGTCCGGGTATTCGTTACAACCTCAACTGCGGCCGACCATCGGATGCGTCAAGGAAGTGGCGATCTCGTTGGTCGGACCGGCTCATCCCACGCTGGGTGAATACCCTCGCAAGAACAATCGCAAGTCGTATGTATGTATGTATACGAAAGATAACGAGTGACAACGGTGGTGTCACGAAGCAAACAGACAAATAGTGATACAAATTGAGTGAGTGGGAGGAAACAATGGTAATGTCAAAAATGTTAAATTTTGAAACTATTAGAATTTGTCATACAGGTATACTACTTTTATCTGTGCAAATTAAACTGGCAACACGTGAAAATTTAAATTTTAACCATTTAAAACTAATATGGTCGTGGATACAAGAAACGTTGGAGTATTCGACGAAATATATTTCAGTTTTTAACTTTTATTTCGAAATCGAAACCCGGCACCGGCAGACGTTGCCTTTTATCAGTCTGTGCATCGATGAATAAGAACTAGCGAAGTCTTAAAGTCAATTAGAATGAGTATTTCACTAACCCAGAAAATCTGACAAAAACCAATGCCAGCTATCGATAATTTCAGGAACGATATTAAATCATATCTTTGGAATGCTATTAATTGTGACTGATCACGCTGTGTCATAAATTTGGTACTAAATGTGACTGATCATAATATGATATAAAATTAGTGTTAGAAATGAGTGATGTAATACAAAATGACTGTTGAATATGACTGATCGTAATGTAGCGTAAACTCGGTGCAAAACCTGCTAGATCATACATCTATACCACCGTTTGCCAACCGCATACTCACATTAAAGAGCCCATTTATACGAATGCTTCAGCTATCAAAAGGATGTCGTAAGCATATCTCAGTTACTATCAATAGCTCAGAAACAAAAAAGAAATAGCAGAAAAGTTAGGATTAAAAACTTATCCTGTCTGTAATATTTAATCCATTCAGTTACAAAAGATATCATCTGAGAAACGCTGATAGGTGCATTTAACGCATTCAGTTCGCTTTTACCTTACTTCTCCCCGACAAATGTTAGGATTTGTAAAATAATTAGTTATCATATTCTTTGCCGATGGAGATGCAAGGCACCAGCGTTTCTTAATACGGGATTTCTTAAATCCGTAAAGAAAAGTTAAAAAGACATTCATGTTGTTTTCCTTCTTTATGTGCAGTGGTGACTATTACCACACACACACACACACACACACACACACACACACACACACACACACACACACACACACACACACACACACACACACACACATACACACACACACACACACACACACACACATACACATTTGTATATATAATGCGTCTATGCCTTTATATATGTGATTCTACGTGCATTCATATGAATCTTTTCTACAATAGGAACAAGGCCTGAAATTTGGGGGAGGGGATTAGTCTCTTACGTCAACCCAGTACTTAACTGGTACTTAATTTATCGACCCCGAAAGGATGAAAGACAGAGTTGACCTCGGTGCTATTCGAACTCAGAACGTAGCAGCTGTTGAAATACCGCCAAGCATTTCGCCTGGCAGTGCTAACGATCTTGTGTTAAGGCTTCAAATTTTGCCACAAGAGCAGCCATTTTTCGGGGAGGGGACTAGGTCGATTACAACGACCCCAGTGTTTCACTGGTACTTAATTTATTGATTGCGAAAGGATGAGAGGCAAATATCAACTTCGGTGGGATTTGAACTCAGAACCTAGTGCCGGGCGAAATACTGCTAATTACTTTCCCCGACCTGCTAACGACCCTTTTCTACTCTAGGTACAAGGCGCGAAGTTTTGGGGGGAGGGGGACCGTTGATTAGATCGGCCCCAGTACACAGCTGGTACTTAATTTATTGACCCTGAAAGGAAGAAGGGCAAATTCGCCGGAATTTGAACTCAGAACATAAAGACAGACGAAGTACCGCTAAGCATTTCGCCTGGCGTGCTAACGTTTCTTATTTCTTTACTGCTCACAAGGAGCTACACATAGATGGTACACACAGGGACAGACAAACTGATTAAGTCGATTATATCGACCCCAGTGCGTAACTGGTACAAGCATGTAGGAATTGGACTGTCTATGCATATAAAAATATCTGCAGGTTTATATACGTGCAACTTATGTATGGTATGCATATATGTATCGATCTAGCTACCTAAATACAAATATCGGTAGATTTATATATAAATTGGTAGAGAGACAGTTTAATAGATAGATAGATAGCTGGGTAGCTGGGTGATTAGCTAGAAAGATAAATTGATACACAGATAGACAGATAGTTAAGCATCACCCTATCAATTCTCCCCTCCTATCTGAAACCTTGTTTTGCAATTTTAGAGACTGTGACATGTAAATATGTTAATTATAAAATGTGCAGAGCATCAAATTGCGTACACCAGCTCGCTTATAGTCATATGTAAGCAAACCTACATACACACGCACACACACATGCGCAGAGCTACGTACTACAGTACAATACACACAGAAATTTAGATGTAGGCATACATCTCAATACACAGGCAAACTCGCGCACGCCTACACAAACCTCATACATATGCACACTCACGCATGCACGTACGCACTCGCGAACACACACACACGCGCGTAGGCACACACACTTTTATATGTTATGTAAAAACGTCAGGATGCTTGAAGACAGAAGCAATTGAGTGACAGAGAACAAACAAAAAAGCAAACTTACAAAAACTAGTATATTTAGAAAAACACTCATGCGCACACAAGTAGGTGTATAAGATGAGAACTATGCTTATATGTATGTGTGTGTATGCATGTGTGTGCGTGCATGTACGTGCGTGTATGTTGTTCGTCTACTGGGTAAGAAGTGCCTTTATATTCTTGGTAAGGAATATAAGGGAAATTCCACTTAGATTTAGAACTACATGCTGCATACACTTTTGACATATGTACACTATTACACACAGATATATATATATATATATATATATATATATATATATA
>NC_068997.1:13421654-13424486 GCF_001194135.2 Octopus bimaculoides
TATATATATGAGCATGTGTATGTATATATATACATATATATACACAGAGATAGGAAAAAATATGATGAAGAATGTGTATCGATAACAACCAAAAGAAATTTCTAAAATATTACCGAAAAAAAAGAAATAAAACTAATATATATCAAGGAACCATATTTTGAATTATAGACATAGTCAATGAGTATGAGAGAGACAGATAGCTAGCAAAAGAAAGAGAGAGAGAGAGAGTTTTAAGTGAGAGAGAGATAATGTTAGGGAGTCTGAAAGACGAGCAAGAGATGGAAGGTGAGATGAATAGGAGAAAAACGTCTACAAAATGTAAATATGTAGAAATGAGAACATCATTATGGTAGCATTTTCATCGCTTTAGAAACCGCTCTCTACCTACACCTCTCTCACAACACAGACACAGATATATATATACATACATACATACATATATATATATATATATATATATATATATATATATATACATAACAACAGCGTGTGTGTTGTGGGTATTCCGTTCTCTCTCTCTCTCTGACTGCGTGTGAGTGACTGTATTTCCCATTCACCCATTCACTTCACTTCTTAATACACTTCTTCAGTGAGCAAGTCTTTGTATGCACTTATTTGTTTGTCTGACATCATATGAGTCAATCAATCGCTATGTGTTTTACTTTCTGTAAAATAAGATAAGCACATTCAACTTCTTGAACTTTTGTAATCTTTGTGTCCACGGGTCGTAAGAAGTTTGTTTTTGTTTTTCTTGTTGTGAGCTATATATACCTTTTATGATTCTGTAGAACAGTTTGTAACCATTCTTCATGCGTGCTTATACACATAGCTATATACAGACATAAATAGAAAAAAATAGAAAAATACAAGTATATGCGTACATACATGCATACATGCATATATACAGAATCTGGATAAACTGGGATTTTCAGCAAGTGAAATCGACTGGCTAATTGGTGCATTACGAGTGCTATCTGTGAGTGGAACAGTAAAAATATGCATGACATTTTCTCAAGTTCCAAATGTGAATTTGTCTGTGTTAACTAAACTACATCTCCAAAATGGAACCTTACATCTTTGTTGGAAACCGGATCCCTCCTCAATGGAAGATTTATGATAATTAAAAGATCGAAGAGACGTAGATGCAGACATATATATACAGATACATATATGCATAGATATATAGATACATAGATACACACACATATATACTATATATATACACACACTCTTTTATATACGAAGTGGTGCTGAAATGTTCTTGGCTTCGGCTAAAAGAAACTACAGGAGGATCAGTTACTTGTGATTTTATTTAAAATATTCCGATGCAGGTTCTGTAGAATTGATACGGCGGACGTCATCCGCATCATAAACAGTTTTCCGAAAAATTCCAAATTGTCGTCAGAATGGTATCTACCTATGCGATACGATGCAGTGGCTAGAAGGTTTTGTAATAAAGTCCATAAGAACGATAATCGAGAGGGTATAAACATAAGAAACTCATATAGTGCTGAGAGTATAAATACACATAATATGACTGAATGCTGGTGATATGATCTTGTCAATACTTCAAAAAAAAAAAAATGCTAGCATAAATCAGCAAAATAATGCTACGGGGCAGAGAATAGAAATTATTCGCGACAGCTGAAATCAGTTACCCAGAAAATGTTAATATTATGATAAATATTATTGCAAACGAAAACATCTCTACTGACCTAATGAGAAAATTGCTTTCACTTTATTCAGGCCAGAGCTTTGAATATCTACCAATAGTTATTAGATTACTTAGATATAAAGTTTGCTGTTTCAGTAACATTATTTACAAACTGGGTTTGACAAAGCGAGAAAGAACATGCCTTAGCAACTGATTAGAGCTACAGGCTGTCGAAAACAGAGTCGAAATATGTAAAACTTTCAAAATGTTTAGCAAGCGCTGTAAGCCACCTATGCAAACATAATTATACACGCAACCGCCTGAGCATGCTCACATACATATATATATACACATGTATACATATATATATATATATATATATATAAACATCCATATGTATATACTTATATATACATGCATATATATAAATACATACGCGCACGCAAAAACGCACACACATAGATAGATATGTGTACATACATATACATGTACACACACACTATTACAAGCAAAGAAGCGTAGAATCTTGTCTATATATCTATCAATCAATCTATTTCTGTCTCAGTCTCTCTCTCTCTCTCTCTCTCTCTCTCTCTCTCTCTCTCTGCACACACATACACAAACACATACACACAAATGCAAACATCCAAATAATTATAATACACTTATATTTGTATGTGTGTGAATGTTTGTATATAGTATATATATACATGCATCCGTATAAGTGCATGTGTGTAAGAGCATTACGCATTACGCATTTCATACGCATACATATGTATTTAATACTTACATAATATAACAAAGGTATATATAAGTGTACAAAGAAGCAGAAGTGAACAGTTTAAGCGTTTTAAGCCTCTAGAATTTCGTTTGCAATTCCAGCGATTAGAACTGCATTTTACACCATTGAATGCTAAAATAATGCTATGCACAGATGCAAATTATTTTAATAGTATACACACATTTGTAGATTTTTACACAAAACTCAAAGACAAGCAGCTGAAGAAGTTTAAAAATGTCGGCTAACAAAACTAGAATTAAAAGAAAAAGAAATACAAAGAGTAAAATGAAAAGAGTAAAAGTTTAAAAAGAATTTAAAAATAAAGGAGGCTGCAATGAAATGCGGACAAACAACGGGAGAAATATAAAAGAAACAGTAGAAATGGAATTCAGATTAA
>NC_068997.1:13429872-13431681 GCF_001194135.2 Octopus bimaculoides
CTTTCCTTGTTCATATTTCTGCTATTGGCGTTGGTGTGGCTGTTTGAAAATGAAGAACTATTATTGTTATCATTATTATTATTATTATTATTATTATTATTATTATTATTATTATTATTATTATTATTATTATTATTATTATTATTATTATTATTATCATTATTATCTATCCGTGCGGTTTTGGATTTTATTGTGCTTTGTAAAATTCAATACAGTTACTTTATTACATTTAACATCGATAATATTATTGCCAAGCGCTCACTTGCACTCTACTTCAGCTGTACTATACAGTCAAAAGTGCTCCAAAATTCCTATTCAATATGGGGCTAGAAGGTATGAAGAGAAACATCAATAGAACGATTCTGCTCATGGACGGCGCTTGTCCGAGTAAGCATATCCCGGAGTATTTTCACGGTTGGTGATTATGGATGACGTCGAAAAATCTATTTTTATGATAACATTAGAGAAATTGATGTTGTGTCTATAGAAAGGAGACCTATAACCACGCCCGAGTAGGAGCCGCAAGCATTCTTTCCAGATAGTAACGGTTATTGCTATAACTTGTCCTCTCACTCTCTAACAAATGTCCCTCTTTTTATCTGTGTTTCGACGTCTCCCTGTGTACTGATGGTATGATATACTGTATGAAGTTTCATCGCATTCGTATTTCTGTTCCGATTCTTATTATAGCTCTTATTTTTAAAGTGCTGAGCTGGCAAATTCGTTAAAACACTGGACAAAATGCTTAGCGGTATTTCGCTCGTCACTACGTTCAAATTCCGACGAGGTCGATTTTACCTTTCATTCTTTCGGGTGTCGATAAATTAAGTACCAGTGAAACACTGGTGTCGATTTAATCGACTTGTCCCCTTCCCACAAATCTGAGGCCTTGTACATTTCGTTGTGCAACCAAAATATATTATAAAATATATTAAACGTTTCTGAGTCAACATCATGTTCTACTGTGTTAGCAGTGCTCTTTACATTATTTTGTTATGATTATTTAAAAAGAAAAAAACCCGAAATATGGCATATGTACTCATATTGCATTTGTTTCCAATCTCATTGTTTGTTTATATATGACGTTTCAATACAAGACTTTGTAGCAAAGTCAGTGCTTGTTATGATTTCTGTAGAAACAACCTTAACAAAATAAGGTAAAGAGCACTGATAACGCAGTAGAACATGGTGTTAATTCAGAAATTATTTAATATAGCTTGTAGCAGTGGGCGGAATTTCCCCCCTAGAGCCAGTGGAAAGTTCCAAGGGGGCGTTGAAGAGAAGTGGAGCGATAATTGGGAAGCGATTCACGTAAAAGTTGAGGCGATAATGGGGTAGCGATTCATGTAACAACAACAAAATAATGGGTTCATCAGATTAAGTTTGATTTGTGAAATAAAGTTGCTTTGAAATTGTTTCAGAAAGAGGTTTAGGTTTGTGATGGTTAGTTGGGACGGGGAACGCTAGGATAGTAGCCTGAATGTCAAGGGGGTGGCATCCCGAAAATGTTTGGGAAATACTGCTTTATTGAATAGCATGGCTGCATAACGAAATACCATGTGCCTACAAGTCATTAATAGACACAACAAAAAATATATATACAAAGCAACTCAATCTTGAAAACAAACTATTCTTAACTCGTTCCTTGTTTCGTACCTAAGAATCCCTATATACGTGTGTGTGTATGTATGTATGTATGTATGTATGTATGTATGTATGTATGTATGTATGTATGTATGTATTATTGCATGTATGTATTATTGCATGTATCTATGTATGATTGTGTGTATGTATACATACACACACGCA
>NC_068997.1:13431691-13433142 GCF_001194135.2 Octopus bimaculoides
ATATATATATATATATATATATATATATATATATATATATATATACATAAATAGACACACATATGCTTGTAACAAAGCTTTACTGTATGTGAGTTGCTGAGTGTACACTCATATTATACATACGTAGTCGTACACATGCATACATACAAACACACACACACACACTTATATATATATATATATATGAATAAATAGATAGATATAGATACATTTGTACAAACATACATGTATACAGATATAACATAGCAGGAGTGTTTATAGGTGGTGTGTAGATGTGTGTAAAGTTGTAAGAGGTGTAAATAAATACTAATAAGGAACAGAAACATGTACATACAGAATCTCACACACACATGTATATACATACATGCATTTAGAATGCATATATACATACATACACACACACACACACACACACACACACACACACATATATATATATATATATATATATATATATATATATATATATATATATATGTATATATATGTTTATGTATGTATGTATATATGTATGTATATATGTATGTATATATGTATATTTATATATATGTATGTGTGTATACTATGTACACACACAATAGTGCAAGACCCCACCATACCCACAAACGGTCGTGTATTTATATGTCTCGTCTAGAGCTATAAGGTATTTTAGTTATAGGCTCACAGTATGATGTAATCGGTTAAATTCACCGAAACCGAATGTCTAAGCCGACGCGACTTACCGAAGTATTTGGCTGAAATTCGGAGATTAAAAAAGCAAAAAATAAGCTTCGGTACAGCGATTATCTGAAAATCTGTATTAAATTATGGATAGATGTTAAGTGGAATGGAATCTGAAGAACATAGCAGACTTAAGTTGTTTAGGATGTTGAATGTGCTCCATCTAAATAATAACCACATTACAGTATACAAAAAAGACAATCTCTACTAATTCACAGATGACCGAAACGTTTTGTATCTTCATTCTGTACTTTACGATATCCGAGATCTCAAGACGGTGGTTCGATTATACGGGTCCCGTCAGGGATCCAATCTTGCACCAGATGATAGACCTATTCATACTGGGTTGACACTGTTTAAGGTTCTTTAATATAACAAGTTTGGAAATAAAGCCATTCCATGTTTACAAAAGTCTACCTGTCTCATTCTCTATCTCTCTCCTTCTCTCCGTAGCCTTTTCTCTCTCTCACTGCTTATATTTACATGCATACAGACACATGAACACACACAAGCACACACACATGTAAGCGCAAACACATACACACATACGTATATATATGTGTGTGTGTGTATACATAAATATATATATACATATACATACACACACACATATGTATGTGTATATATAGACATATGTATGCATGCATACATTTATATATTATGTATATATATAGATGTATATATGCATGCACACACACACATACACACACACACACATATATATATATATA
>NC_068997.1:13434648-13435341 GCF_001194135.2 Octopus bimaculoides
ATATATATATATATATATACATCTTTCGCTTTTTGTTTTCCCGTTCGCACGAATATTGGCTATAGTTGTGTTATCTTTCACATCTTCGATGTTTATTCAGTACTCTGAAATCCGGTTGAAGCATTGTCGAGTTTATAGAAGATAGACTTATTTATATACTAAAGTTAGTTAGCAGCAGTTCCGTTTGGATTGTGTTAAGGCTGGTGTGGTGTCACGTAAATGTTGATCACATGTTCACTATTGGTTAGCTGATTAATTTCGTGACTCTAACACAAGCCAATATGGCGTACAAAGTCAGTTATCAAAGCTAAAGCTTTCGATATCTTCGCAAATTTTCATCATTTAAATGAACTGGCGTACTCATGACAATGAAAAGAATATGAAATTCAAAAATGATTTATATTCAGAATTAGTTCGTGATTCTTCGTAAAATAGTTAGAGATTCAAAGAAACAAGAGACGGATTTGTATAAAGGAAGCAACACAGACGTACGCATAGACAATGTCACACTAACACGCACACATACACACACACACAACTGTGTATGTATCCGTGTATATATGTATATGCATGTATATATTTCTATGTTTATAAATGTGCATATATATATATGTGTGTGTGTGTATGTGTGTGTGTGTGTGTGTATGTATATCTATATGTATATGTACATGCATGCACACACATATATTTACA
>NC_068997.1:13435351-13439437 GCF_001194135.2 Octopus bimaculoides
ATATATATATATATATATATATATATATATATATATATATATATACGTATATGTATGCGTGTGTGTGAATGTGTGTGTGTGTGTGCTTGTTGTATCTAGATAATAATTTAGTTTCACACATGCATAAAAATTCCCAGATACGTATATAAATGTATGTGTGTCTACCTGTATATGGTGTGTATATATGTGTGTATTTGTAATCCTGTGTCTCAATGTACTCTCACACGCGCGCATATATATATAGGTTTATATAAAGAGAGGGAGAAAGAGAGAGAGAGAGAGAGAGAGAGAGAGAGAGAGAGAGAGAGAGAGAGAGAGAGAGAGAGAGAGTAAGGATGAAAGTAGTATGTCTCTTTCTGAAAGAGACCTCGACATTAACACAAGGTTTTTGTTTATAGCGTAAAACATTTCATGTCTCCGTATAATTATGTATAAATACCTACCTGTTTTATACGTATTGAAATTTATATATATGCATATGTATATGCATACATAATTTTGGATGGATGAGTATGTGTGCTTGTTTGTGGTCCTGTGTGTTCGTAAATATACATTTACATTTGCATATATGCCATATATATACCTCGCTCTCCTTCCTCCTCCTCCTCCTCCTCCACACACACACATACAAACAGAGGCACACACATATACACATATACACGCATACACACACATGAGCAGGTATATATGTATATTTTCTTATACTCATACATATTATCTCATCATTTTATATGAGATATGATCTTTAAGTATATATATATATATATTTTATTCTGTTTTTTTTTTTATTATTATTTCGGATATATCTAGACTTGAAACTGACTACCATTTAATATGCCATACATGTTTATCTCTACCTCTTTCCTGAATAGATTTCCTACCGAATCTCATTGAATAATTTTTTTTTCATTTTTATTATATTTAGCTTGACATATAATGTGTGTCTTGCATAAAGGAATGACTTTATTGAAAAACAAATCACAAAGATGAAAAGAAAAAAGAAAAACAAGAACAGAGAACTAAAATATGTCTTTGTTGAATATTGTCATTATTTTGACTAAAACTGTTCAGCGTCAAATTAAACGCATTTCGTTAGTTCTTCACGTTCTGGTAACGGTTTTCTTTAAATATTTTCCTTGCATTTATTTATATTTTCTTACACGGTGGACGATAAAGTAATTGTCAGTAAAATGTATTAAGATGGATTAAAACTAATTATTATTTTTTGTTCATAGCTGTGCTCTAACTCATAATTCTTCGTGCAATCCTTCTCTATTTCTTGATAAACGAATGCAATTAACAATTCTTTCTATTTTTTGGCACAGAGTGAGTTTTATGGAGGGGAGGGGGTATGTTTATTACATCGACCAGATGTAATAACTGCTTAAATTGTATTCATTTTATCGACCTGAAATGATGAAAAGTAAAGTCGACTGTGGTGGCATTTGAACTTAGAACATAAAGCTACTACGCATGTGGTCCGGCGTGTTAACTATTCTGTCAGCACGCCACATCGATTGCGCTACTATTAATCCCAAGCGAAGGAGAGAGAGAGAGAGAGAGAGAGAGAGAAGGAAGGAGAAAAAAAGAGAGAGGAGGGATAGAGAAAGACAGAGAAAGAGAAGTAGAGAGAGAAGGGGAGAAAGATAAAACTCCCAATTCTTGACTGGCATATGCAATTATCTGTAGTGGTAGGATCACAACCAAATTTGATCTTCAGCGGTATATGAATTCTGAGTTCTCGGACAGGAAATACAGTATCGAACAGAAGCCAAAAGATTCAAAACATTCTGGTCTACACTACAATGATTCTCAGAATTTGTCACCCAAAAAGCAATGGCACTATAACTTATGTCTAAACGCAACAGAAAGTTGCGTGCCCCTATAAAGCTAAAGTTTCTTCTTTCTCGAGACTCCAACTTCAGATGATATCTCAGATTCAGTCATGAAATACGGTGTCCTGTGCTTCTTTTGGCACAAGGCAAGTAATTTCGTGGGAAGCGGGTAAATCGATTCTATCGACCTCAGTACTCAACTGGCAGAATTTGAACTCAGAACGTAAAGACTTACGAAATTTAATCATTTTATCCTCTGTTCTAACGATTCTACTTGCTCGCTCCCTTAGTATCCCGCACCATATTAGCTTGTAGAAAGAGGGCGATGCTTTGTAAGTTCGGCTTAAAGTCAAAATAAACGTCGAGTTGACTTTTGTACTTATTTATTCATTAATACTTTTTTTTTTGTTTTCTCACTGCATATTTCTAGGCAGTTTTCACGTTAATGCTCCATTATTCAATATGATGCATTAACTTATCAATTTTTATAAGGCTTATTCATTGGAGAATCCCCAGCTTTGTTTTCAGATGCTCAGACATTTGAGATAGACAGCAAGAAAGAGATCAGAAACCTGATTAGAATAAATAGAACAGAGAATGTATCGTAAAAGTACACATTGCCCACGTGGTGGCATTAATACTTAAAACTGTTAAAATTTGTGTTATATTTAGCATCCGAATATGAGGAGCAAGATTCACAGTTACAGTTAACATTTTCTTTTTAACGTAGCTATTACACAGGTTTATCTTAATTGAACTAAGACCAGTAGCCACTAGCATACATCATATTTATTGTGCACTTTGGTATCAGGAAATATCTGAAAAAATAAAATTAAATTTAACTCCAGAAAAAAAAAGCAGTGTCAAAATGCTGGCCATTGATTATTTATTGAGAATTCAGCAAATTCAATTCAATACTAGAATGAAAATGAAATTATAGCGGCAAAGTGTTACAAGACCATCTCACTCATTTTCTTTCCTTGCAAGGAATGTTGATACCATTATTAACTTCGCTCTAAGTGCTAAGAGCAATGTAACAATAAAAACATTTGCATTATAAGCGTGGTTAGTTTTGCCCATATGTTAAATTTAGTGGCAAACATTAATAAACACCGTACAAATGTTAAACTTGCTGATGGCTAACGACAATAAAAACAACAGCAGATAGGATGGTAAATGGACAACTTTCCTCTTATACAAGGTGCGATAATCTAACGTATTAGATCTGTTCCGAGAATATCAATGATCTCTGTGTGCATTAGACACGTGTATTCAACAAGTGTATTTATATCGGTGTTTGAAATCATAATTAGATATCATTTTCTACATACGCACATGCATATAGAAATATGAATACAAATATATATATATATATATATATATATATATGAGTGTGCGTGTATGTGCGTGCGTGTGTATGTATGTATATATATATATATATATATATATATATATATATATATATATATATATATATATATATATATATATATATATATATATATATACGATATATAGATACTGAAATATACATATGCATAATACATATTAAACTTTGATTCTGACGCCGACTCTTTGTTTACTGATAGGAATAGAGAAGCGGCGTGACAGTGCATAAGCAAAGATATTCTAAAACTTTAACGTAAACTATGCGTAGTGATATGATCCATGTCCGGAAATCAGTTCGAAAATTTGTAATGTGTTCACATATTCATTCGGCTTAGAGCACTTGCTATATTTATGTATTCCAATGTTGAAATAAGTTATATGTTCAAACCATCTGTTGTTGTTGTTGTTGTTGTTGGCACTCCGTCGCTTACGACGTCGAGGGTTCCAGTTGATCCGATCAACGGAACACCCTGCTTGTGAAATTAACGTGCAAGTGGCTGAGCACTCCACAGACACGTGTACACGGGGATATTCAGCGTGACACAGCGTGACAAGGCTGACCCTTTGAATTACAGGCGCAACAGAAACAGGAAGTAAGAGTGGGAGAAAGTTGTGGTGGAAGAGTACAGCAGGGTTTGCCACCATCTCCTGCCGGAGCCTCGTGGATCAATAAACACTCAGAACGCCCGGTCTTGGAATCGAAACCGTAATCCTATGACCGCGAGTCCGCTGCTCTAACCACTGGGCCATTGCGCCTCCACATCTGTACCATATTTGTAAAATACACAAAATGATAAACCAATATCCTAACAGTGTAGATTATAAAGTTTTTCTCCTTCTGATAGGAGGGGTTTTTTTAAAT
>NC_068997.1:13441980-13445673 GCF_001194135.2 Octopus bimaculoides
ACAAAGAAAAAAACAGGTAAAGATAGAAGATAATGTAGAAGAAAAAGACTGGGGAGAAAGAGAAGGGAAAGGAAAAGAAGAAGAAGAAAGAAGGAAAGAAAGAAAGAAAGGAAGGAAGAAAGAAAGAAAGAAAGAAAGAAAGAAAGAAAGAAAGAAAGAAAGAAAGAAAGAAAGAACCAAGTAAAGATAGAAGATAATGTAGAAAAAGAAGACTGGGGAGAAAGAGAAGGGAAAGGAAAAGAAGAAGAAAGAAGGAAAGAAAGAAAGGAAAAAAGAAAGAAAGAAAGAAAGAAAGAAACAAACAAACAAAGAAAAAGAACCAGGTAAAGATAGAAGATAATGTAGAAGAAGAGAAATATGATCAAAACAAAAAAAAAAAGAGGAAAATTGTGATGAGGAGAAGCGTGACGGGTGCTGATAGGGACAATGTTGTTGCGCTTACGCGTTTATATTGATAACTCTTGCCGATGAATAATATTGATCTTGATGAGGGATTTAATGAATAACATGACGACAACGATAATGGACAGGATACTGTTACTAATGCTGATGAGGAGGAGGAGGAAGAGAAGGCGGAGGGAAGAGGTAACATGGAAATATTAATGGCAACAGTGTTATTGTTTGTAAGCACACAATGACTACATATGTTGCTGCTGCAAATTCTACCAGGCTATCTATCTATCTATCTATCTATCTATATAGGTGCAGGAGTGGCTGTGTGGTAAGTAGCTTGCTTACCAACCACGTGGTTCCGGGTTCAGTCCCACTGCGTGGCACCTTGGGCAAGTGTATTCTACTACAGCTTCGGGCCGACCAAAGCCTTGTGAGTGGATTTGGTAGACGGAAACTGAAAGAAGCCCGTCGTATATATGTATGTGTATATATATATATATATATATGTATATGTCTGTGTATTTGTGTGTCTGTGTTTGTCCTCCTAGCATTGCTTGACAACCGATACTGATGTGTTTATGTCCCCGTCACTTAGTGGTTCGGCAAAAGAGACCGATAGAATAAGTACTAGGCTTACAAAGAATAAGTCCCAGGGTCGATTTGCTCGACTAAAGGCGGTGCTCCAGCATGGCCGCAGTCAAATGACTGAAACAAATAAAAGAGTAAAAGAGTAAAAGAGTATATATATATATATATATATATGTATGTATATATATAGACCCACTGCATGAATGCATATATATTTACCTATAAACTATGATTTTGACATAATCTTCATCTGTACTCAACAGGAAGTCACCAACATTTTAAGATATCTAACACACGGATTACATTATATCGTTATCAGTGACAAGGTACATTGATGGTGTGCGGGTATCAAGAAATATAAAGATAATCAATCAAGTGTTGACTCTATCTTTCTCTTTCTTTCTCGACCACAATGACACGGCATAAAACTTATGGTCAACACGTATATCTTCTTCATATGCAGGAAGCTTGTTTATTTTATGTAATCAGCTGAGAACGTAACAGCTGCTCTGACGTGAGTGATTAAGTACCGCATCAACTACAAGTTATTATCTACACCAGTGTCTCGTATCTTCACTCGGTAATACGAAATCGTAATATACGAAGCCAGTACGGCAGTAGGCTAGCAGAATCGTTTGCACGCCGGATAAAATGCTTAGCGGCATTTCGTCCGGTTTTTATTATTCAAATTCCGCCGAGGTTCACTTCGCCTTTCATTCTTTCCAGGTCGATAAAACAAGAACCAGTTGATTACTGGGACAGATGTAATCGACTTACCTCTCCCTAAAATTGCTGGCTTTGTGCCCAAACTTAAGCCACTATATGAAGTCACTCAAGGTGGTGAGCAGGCAGAATCGTTAGCAAGCCGGATACAAAGCTTAGTGGCATTACGTCCGTTTTTACTTTCTGAGTTCCAGTTCCGGCTTTGTATAAAAGAAAATACAGGGAGATTAGTTGATTAGGATTTTATTCAACAAACTTCCTTCATAGATTCACACACTTATTGCAGCGGCCATACTGGTTTTCTAAGCCGTGTAAAAGAACTTCGGAAGATTGGGCCTCCAAACAGGTCTTTCGAGATACCCTAGAAGCCAGGAACTTTTCTTCGGCACCTGCTCCTCTGTATATATCGGTATGTGATAAAATGAAATGCTACGCTAGTTCTTCCACTGCTAGCCGATTATTCGTACATTTATTTCGTTTCGATTATTTCTTTTCCATTTTAATTCCTCTCGTTTGGATATAGTTTACATGAACGTAACTATTTTTTTTTTTTAATATATGAAATTCACATGGCGACGAGCAGGCAGAAACCTTAGCTCACCGGGCAAATTGCTTAGCAATATTTCGTCTGTCTTTATATTCTGAGCTCAAATTCCGCCAAGGTCAACTTTGCCTTTCCTCCTTTCGGGATCGATAAATTAAGTACCAGTTGTGTATTGCGGCCGATCTAATCGACTAGCCCCCGCCCCATGTGCCTAGAGTAGAAAAGAATATATAAAATTTACTTCTTTGTGAAAAATGACTCTTAAAAATCTATCTATCTATCTATCTATTCTTCTATCCTTCTATCTATTTGTTTGTCTATCTTTCTATTTTTACATCGATCAATCTACACTAATATCCCTGTGTATATAACGGTGTACATCCAACCTTGGCTATATGCGTGCAATGTATAGTAGCGTATATGCATATCTGTATGTATTTATATATCTATATTTCAATACGTCATAAACATCTACATATATGTATCTATGTATGTATTGAAGCGGGGTGAGAGAGAGAAAGAGAAAGAGAAAAACGGCTACACAGACAGGCACAAAGGCAGAGAGAAAAAGAGGGAGAGAGAACAGAAATCTATTTATGTATGTATGCATGTAATTATAATCATATAAGGAAGCAAAGACATTTTACAATTATGATATCTTAAATTGAAAAGAATACGACCGCAACTTATATACATATATACATAGATATGTATATATATGCGTGTGTATATACGTATATATACATGTCTGTATATATATATATACATATATATATATATATATATATATATATATATATATATATATATATATATATACCCACATATACTTTTACAAAAGAGAATGAAATAAATTTTACACTGATTATACACCGTTCAAAAAGTACATATCTGAAAAATAGAATAGGATATGTAAATAAACACACACATACACACACACAAGCACGCGCACAAACGCACACACACATACATGCAACACATATATACATGCGTATATTTACTACTGTACGCATTGAATGAAGGATTAAGTTCCAGTTACGAAACATGTTTCCCTTAAACGGTTGTTGAAAAATAATTGCTTTCAAAAAGATTTGAACAATATTCATATTTTCAACCATATCATTGTTGTTATTATTGTTCATTTTTTTAACGTATATTTTTCATTTTTTTTATTTAGCATATTTTCAAAGACTATTATATTTTTTTATCTTCAAAATATCTCTACTGGATATTTAGAAGTAACCCCATTTAAAGAACTGCCACCACAACCACCACCACCACCACCACCACAGAAAGTGAAAGAAACAAGAGCTAGAAAATAATTCAGTAGTCCATTTAAGAATTTTCAAAACAAAATATAAAGATATGTCTATGAGTGTATGATTAGGCAATGCAAACATGTATATGCAAGAATACATACATACATACACAGACACACACTATAT
>NC_068997.1:13445683-13452110 GCF_001194135.2 Octopus bimaculoides
TATATATATATATATATATATATATATATATATATATATGTATGTTTGTATATCTAAGTGCACACGCACCTTCATATATATATATATTTTATATAGAAATATGTATATATGTATTTGTATGTACACATGTGTTTGAGCGTGCGTTATTCCGATTTTTTTTTCTCTTTGAGTCTTTGATAGATATGCACTCAGACAAAAACAATTTAAACATATTTGAACTTAATCGATATTGGCTGAAGAATTATTTAGTGAACGCCAAATTACCACATGGAACTTTTAAAAATCCTATAAGAAAACAAAATCTAATTGATTTTGTTAAGTAGTAAGCATTTACATATTTCTTAATATAGAAAACTTAGTTTACATTCCTAGGAAAGTTTTACAAATGAAATTTCTTTTGGGCTTCTATATGTAAATTGAGATGAAATTTATAATGATACTACTACTACTACTACTACTACTACTACTACTACTACTACTACTACTACTACTACTACTACTACTGCCAGAATCATCGGGAAAGTATTAGATAGTTGAAAACACCAAACAGCATGGTACCGTAAGTTTTAGGTAGCAAACCCCACTCGGCATGCAAGACTCCAGAAGTTCCAAGAAAACTTGAGTTATAAGACTGATGATGATAATGATGATGATGATGATGATGATGATGATGATGATGATGATGATGACAATAATAATAATAATAATTATAATAATAATGCAAACAAAAAGAACTGAGCTTACCTAAAGGAACTACAATGCAAACGTCCTTAAACATGGGTCTGACCCCCTCGTGCAGTATTTGCGGAAAATTCACAGAGAAAATTGATCACGTTGGATCTGGCTACCCACTCCTCACTGAAAAGGAGTACCTCATAAGACATGACAGTCTAGGGTAGTACATCCACTAGAATGCTTGTAAATATTACAAAATTAAATCTCATGATAAATGCTAGAGGCACGTTCCAGAGGATGTAGTAGATGTCGAGGGCATCACCATCATTTGGAACTTCTCAATACAAACAGACAAAGAAATTGACTCCAATCGACCAGACATTGTGATCAAGGACTAGAAAAGAGGAATTTGTTTGTTAATAGATATGTCAGTCCCATAAGATGAAAACGTCTCCAGGATAGAATACGAAAATCTTTCTGACTATAAAGATCTGCAAACTGAAATCACAAAAATGTGGAAGCTTAGTACTACGATAATACCAGTAGTAATTGGTGGGTTGGGAATGATAAAGAAGAGACCTGAGGAGTATATTAAGCAACTCCCTGGTAACTCCAGTCTCCATGAACTACAAAAGATAACCTTGATGGGTAAACCCCATATACTATGGAAAGCACTCTAGCTAAAATGGAATGAATATGGTGATAATTTTAGTATGCACAGCAAAACAAAAGTGCCCTTGCTAATCTTGGATGCCCGGGACTAGGGCAGCTGAAATGAATTTACAATGACAAGAAACTATAAATGATAATGATAATAACTGAATAGACGCCCAGGACAAGTCATTATAACGTATTTGAAAAAGAGAATGATTGATAAAACTGTGAACTAATACAGTATATGTGGAAAAAGAAACGAAGGTATTAACTATCTGTCGGTTAATGCAGTCGTAAACACAAAAGTGGTATTAGCGCAAGCAACACAGTCGGTAAAAGAGTGTATTGGAATTTTAGTCGAGTTTCTAGATTCAAAGTGATAGAAAAATTCTAAGAATACAAGCCAGAAGCTCTAGTGTTGAATGATAATGAAAGGAATTTATGGCATTTGTCTATAAAAACTGACTGTCCTATTGAAGCAAGGAAAGGAGATTTGATTGTAAAAAGAAAAAAGAAAAGTGCACGATCATAGACGTTGCAAAACCAAATGGTAGGAGAGTGAATATCGAAGAAAAAGAGAGAAAACTGAGAAATATCAAGACCAAACTAGACAGATGAAGTGTTTGTAGTAGAGAAATCTAACAATTTTTTTTTCTGTGGTAATTGCTTCACTTGGCATAATACACAAACTGCAACAGAAAAGGTTGAAGGAAACTGCATTTGAGACACACATTGTCGACCTGTAATAAAGTGCTATCTTCTATTCTGCAAGAATCCTAAGAAATATTCTTGACATTTGATGAGATTTGTTTTCGCTAAATCTTAAGATGGCATCCGTGCTAAATAAATTAGAAAATGATAAATTTTGAACAATAGAGAAGATGGTAATGATGATTATGATAGCATTTATGATAATAATAACAATCCTTACTATTGTAGGCACAAGGCGTGTAATTTGGATGGAGTGGAGTTTGTCGATTACATCGACCACAGTATGTGACGGGTAGTTATTTTATCGACCTGGGATGAATTAAAATCCATTACTCGTGTGCAACGAAACCGACGAAAGTATTTCAGACTGGAAATATAAATCTTGGATAAATTCTCTGCTAGAAACCTGGGATCTAAGGAAAATTAAGTTAATTTTTTAAAAAAGCAAGCAGTTTAAATTCTCTATTTACCCAAGTCTGCCGAAGACTTTATTTTGTTTTATTGATCGTCATTGAACTTACCACTCATATTCATACTTGATCTTCCTGTTCATAATTTCCTACTTTGTAACCCATTATTTTCAGCTGGGTCCCATTCGTTTATAGCAGATCACTTTTACGCTAATGGCATTTCTCGATGTACGTCATATTATCAATTTTCGATTTTATACGATACTGTTACCTAATTATAAGTCACACCTTCATGTGGTTTCCTTTGATTGTGAAACTAATCATAATCACCTAATTTCTTGCGACTGCTTACATAGTGATTTCTATTACTTTTTACCTTTTAAATACCTATCTGTTGTGTCGACGCCCCCAGGCGAAGAAGTAGGATCTCTCAAGACATATAAATAGAGGTAGTCTGGCCGTGGTAGTGTTGAGTAACAGTCGAGTAGCAGTTGTGTAGCGGTTGAGTAGAGATCATCCGAAGGTGCTAGATAGCAGTAGCGTTGAGACATAACACTATCAAATACTAATAATTAACTCTATGGTAACTGTGCTTATTTAATATGGACCTCTCACACTCTTGAACGTTTGTTCCAATTACATATACCTCTTCTGAACGAATTCCTCAATACTGTCTCACCTTTCCCTTGTCGACGTTTTTGCTCTCATCTCTTTGAAATATACACTTATACACCGCGTAAATTTTCTCCTTTTCCCTAAATTATTAACTTCCCTTATTCATTATCTTATTCATTAACTTTCATCTTTATCTATTTTCGTTATTTTCCTTTATTTTTCTCATAAGCCACTAAATACTTTTCATGTTTTTTTCACTTCACATACTGACATATGCACAATAATTTTTGAAAACTAATTTGTTAATTATTGTTTATATATATATATTTTAATTTAAAAATTCTAATTTTTAATCCTTATTTATTTAAGGCATTTTCTTAATTTGATTTTTAAAAATAGCTTTCCTTCTTAAATATTAATTTTTTTTTCAATATTCTCATCTTTTTAATTTTGAAAATTATTTTAATTATCTTATGATTTAATCAATCAATTGTATAGCTTTTTCAAAACTTAAGATAATTAACAGGTTTTCTTTTTTATTTTGGTCGATTTGCAATAACTGCATCATCTTCCTGTTAGTATTTCCTTTGACTTCCATGTTCTTTCTAGCTAATTAATATTTCACGTATTTCAAAATGTTTAACAGCATTTTGTCTGTCTTTATGTACTGAGCTCAAATTCCACCGAAGTCGATTTTTCCTTTCATCCTTCCAAGGTCGATATTATAATAATTACCAGTTGAGCAATGGTGTCAATGTAATCGACGTAACCGCACTCCCAATATTGCTGGCTTTGTGCCAAAATTCGAATCCAATATTTCATTGACTTCTTGTTTCCACGCCATACTTTCAAAGTATCATAACATTTTCGTTTATATTTCTCTGTATTTTTAATGCTTTAAATCCAATACCTGAACTTCTGACCTTGAGCCTATTTTAGAATATATGTTTCTGAACTAAGAGATTCATGTATTTCCCATTAGCTTGTGCATAATGATCTTCATTTAGTCGACCATTTCTTTCGTTTGCCCTCGTATTTATTTTCGCACAGCTAACCATTGCTAATTCAGCCTTTGAACCTCATCCTTTCACTTCATTTTATCATTCTCTTTCATTCATACCGTCTTCTACGACTTCATTTCTTTCCTTTTGATTTCAAATACAAGCCATAAGGCCTTCAATATTATAGACGGAAAAGTTACTTTTACCAATCGCTTCATTTTCTCCTCTAATTCCACACCAATAAAAATTCTTATGTAGAATCACTTCGTCCATTCCTATTCGTTAACATTCTTTTGACAAGATAGTAAGATGAAAGGAAACTTCAGTTTACTAACTAACCTATTAAATAAATTAATATTCTCAGTGTAGTATTGTCTTAAATTCTTTCACCGATAGAGTTTATTTGCAAATAAAGTTGTATGCCTCTCCATGCCAAGGTAATCTTTCAAATTTGTATTATGCAATGCCTAAAGAAAATAACTGAAAATAGTCGTCTTCCATTTATAATTAGGTGTACTTACACATACACAATCACACACACACACACACCAATATATATATAGGAAAAAAGACAAAAAATTAAGACTGGACGAGTATGTTAAGTCTTTTAGAATATTCTATCAGAGTAAGGTGAAACAATAAATGAATTAATTGATTATAATTCAAATTCACCTTACTCTAATTAAATATTCTAAATGATTTGAGATAGTCGTCCTGCCTTGGGTTTGTTGTCCTTTTTCCGTTAATATAGACCTGCTAACTCGGAAGCCTATTTCCTGCCTCAGCGGTGACCTGACGGATAACCGATTATAAAACTTGTCCGTTTATGTCACCAGTAATGTATATAACTTTAGTTGATGTACAACAGATGGATGCTTTCCTTTTTTACCAGTATAAACATATATACATATACTCATGTACATATATACAAATGTAGAGATAGTGATATAGGTAAACAATATATTTATATAGATATTCATATATTTGTAGTGAGTCCTGGTGTGGATGTAATCGACTTACGCCCTCCTCTAATTGCTGGGCTTGTGACAGAATTTCTAACCGATATCTCAACATACGCGAGGAATTGAAAATTGAATATTTCAGTCAAGTTTTTTTTTTCTTTGTCCGTTAAGAAAATAATTTTCTCAACTCTCGGAGAATGAGCCAGAACGCGATACGCTAGATTTTAATTCTTTGCATGGAAATAAAAGTAAGAATTAATTAATTAAATGCCTTACTATGAAAAGATCTGAAGAGTCTAAATAGAAAATATATCAACAATCAAACTGATGATAGAACTAACGTCTCATCATTCATCTTTGGACACAGATACTGTCATATACAATGACTAGCTTTGTCATATGTTCGAAACACAGTAGGGCGGATTTGACATCGCATAAGAGAGCTACACTTTACCGTTAATAGAAAAATTGTAATACATGTCCTCCCAACTCACACATACGCTCGAACTAAGCCTTGAATTCAAAGCCTATTCATCGTTTTCATAATTATACATCGAACATTAAGGAATTATGAGATGACAGTATGATATGGCTGAATGAATAAATGAGTCAGTTACTGGGAGAAATTACATAAATTTCTTTCCTTTTCTATTTTTTATTAATTCTAAATTTTAACAAATTTTATAACGAAATTGATGGGGAAAAAATTATGGAAGAAAATTCCTTTTCACACACACACACACACACACACACACACACACACACACACATACACACATTTTCAACCGCACAGACGCATATATATATACACACACAATAGGAACATTTTTCAACAATAATTATCAAAATTGAAATCATAAATTAAATTAATGAACGTAGAGTTACATGCATACACATCTATATATAGAACCGTATAGACATATATACATATACACAGATACTCACACACACACACAAATATATACACACGCATAATATGTCAAAAGAAAATTACTGAAAGAAGTTAAGGTAAATTATTTGACGTCATCATTAAAAAGAGATCTTAATTAAATGAGTATTATTAATTTTTTTCGTATTTTTTTTTAATTGTTAGTTTACTCATTGATGTTTTTATTATAGTTATATTAATATTATATTCGGCAATTTTTCTGAGTATAATTCTTGTTGCTTTTTCGCGCTAGTTTTCTCTTCATTTTTTTTCATTTTACTTTGCCTTACGTCTTTCTTCATATTTTCCTTATAGATACCCGAACACAAACACACGATTACGCATACCCAATAACATAGTCATATACATACACAAAGCACACATACACATATTTTCATATATAGAGAAATATATACACCAACCCAATGTACGTACATACATACATACATACATACATACATACATATATAT
>NC_068997.1:13452278-13455036 GCF_001194135.2 Octopus bimaculoides
TATATATATATATATATGTATAAGTAAATATACATACATAAAGACGCACGCACACAAATATATATTGATACTCATTGTGAATTTCTTCTTTAAATATACTAATCAAGTAATTTATTCTTTCATTTAGTGCGCGTACACTCCACCCGATTAGAAATTGGAGAATGCGTAAAGCAGTAAAATAATTAATCTCGTAGAAATATCTGGGTAGCACCCTTTTGCGTGTCTCTGCGACTAATATATATATTATGAGATACTAGAAATTGGCAGGTACTCCAGAAGTCATATTACGAAGTGCAGTTTGTGAGTAAGTTTTGAGAATAAAGCATGTGAAATGTACAGGGTGTATGAACCGAGCGCATTTGGGCATAAATGGAATATACTCTGTCTCACCGAGTAAGAGGAAATATTTCTAAAGAGCTCTGCTATGAGATGTGTTCAGATAATAAACCGTTAATAGCTAACTACAACACCTACGATAATTGATACATGTGAACGTTAAAGAGAATATTTTCATTTGTCTAATTCATTGAGGGTACAATACAGGTCATTAGAAATTATTTGTAACTATGACAACAATGGTGGAGGCACGTGGCTTAGTGGTTAGGGTGTCAGCAGCATGATCATAGGATTGTGGCTTCGGTTTCTGGACCGGGCGACGCGTTGGGTTCTTGAGCAAAACACTTCATTTCACGTTGCTCCAGTCCACTCAGCTGCCAAAAAGGAGTAACGCTGCGATGGAATGGCATCCCTTCCAGCTGGGGAACACATACATAATATAAACTGGGAAACTGGGCCCGTGAGCCTGGCTAGGCTTTAAAAGGGTGCATTTATTTATTCATGACAACAATGTCATTAGAAAAAATACAGAAATGTAGGGTGTTATATACCCATGTAAAGAAAAAAATGAGACCAGATTTTGTTTTACACACGGTATATATATATATATATATATATATATATATATATATGTGTGTGTGTGTGTGTGTGTGTGTGTGTGTGTGTGTGTGTGTGTGTATTGAGAAGTTCATTCAGAAAATGCCTGTGCTTTATATCAAAGAAAAATTATTATCACCATAATATTAAAATTCATTTATATTAATATTAGCATTTATATTCATGAAATGAATTCTTCATGGTGTGTGTAAACGACCGTAATTAAATGATTAAACACAACACCATAAATATCTCTCTTTATTTGATCTAATATATAGCTTGGAGGGGCAATGACCCAGTGCTTTGGGTGGCGGGCTCGCGGTCGTAGGATCGCGGTTTCGATTCCCAGACAGAGCGTTGTAAGTGTTTATTGAGCGAAAACACCTAACGCTCCACGAGGCACCGGCACGGGGTAATAGCGAACCCTGCTGTACTCTTTCACCACAAATTTCTTCCAGTTTCTGCTGGGTCAGCCTTGACACACTCTACGTCACACTGAATCTCCCCGAGAACTACGTTACGGGTACACGTGTCTGTGGAGTGCTCAGCCACTTGCACGTTAATTTCAAACGTAGGCTGTTCCGTTGATCGAATCAACTGGAAACTTCATCGTCATAACCGACGGAGTGCCACCACACACACACACACACACACACACACACACACACACACACACACACACACATATATATATATATATTAGTCGCAGAGACACGCAAAAGGGTGCTACCCAGATATTTCTACGAGATTAATTATTTTACTGCTTTACGCATTCTCCAATTTCTAATCGGGTGGAGTGTACGCGCACTAAATGAAAGATCAAATAAAGAGAATGTATGTATACATGCATCTATATAAATGTGCCTATATGTGCGTGGTGTGTGTGAGTGAGAGTGTTTGTGTGTATTTGTGCGCGTGCGTTAGTGATAGATTTGCTAATTTATGATTTATGCGACAACCAACTCGTAGTACAGAAAATACGTAACGTTTTACTACATTACATATTGAAGTGACTGAATCTTCAAGTTTCGTACGTAGTCAACCATGCACGTACGCATACACATGTTCACGCACGCCATTTATGTGCATATATCTGTATGTGTACATGTGTATGTCTTGTACGTGAACGCAGTGTATAAGAATAAAAGAAAAGCATTTAAAATGCACTTGACAATTTAGAACAATGTCTTTCAAGTAACGATTGCTTTTTGATGTGTTTCAGCTTCATATTTGAAGCTTTTGTGAATGAAATCTAATGCTTGAGACTTTGATGGTTTAAATGCATGCTAATTAAGAATAAATTAATTAAAGCATGTGTTTAATAGGCAAAGGTTGAAAATGGGTGGGTAATTTTATTCGGCTGGGAAGGAACAGTTAAATTGTTACAATTTCTTTCATATATTTAATACGAAATGTTGTGTGTATGATCATTAAAACAACATCAACATAGGAACAATTACGAACGAATATTTCAATAATAATAGTAACAACACGAAGAATGCTGTTACTTATGATACTATTATTATGATAACAATGATGATAGTAATAATAATAATAATAATAATAATAATAATAATAATAATAATAATAATAATAATAATAATATTCACAGACACGACAGAGATGGGACCTATATACACTGGAAGCTATGCCAACACTATGGAATAACAACAGAAAAAAGATGGTATAAACACACGCTAGAAAAGATCACAGAAAACGAGAAAGCAACCATACTCTGGGATATGCCAATACACACATATAGAGAAATTAAAGCCAATAGACCAGATATAGTTGTCAAAGATCATGAAGAAAAAAAAATGCTTTC
>NC_068997.1:13455670-13457108 GCF_001194135.2 Octopus bimaculoides
GGTAGACGGAAACTGAAAGGAGTCCGTCGTATATATGTATATATATATGTGTGTGTGTTTGCATGTCTGTGTTTGTCCCCCCCCCCATCCGGTTTAGCAAAAGAGACCGACAGAATAAGTAATAGGCTTCCAAAGAATAAGCTCGGGGGTCGATTTGCTCGACTAAAGGTGGTGCTCCAGCATGGCCGCAGTCAAATGAGCGAAACAAGTAAAAGAGAGTAAAAGGGAGTATTCCATTCACTCTATGAAACCATATTTTTACTTCAGAGTTATTGAAAAGCAAAGAGTTACCAGACGATTTGTAGACTGAAAATGTCAAATAACGTCATTTGTTGATGTGTCATCGGTGCAAAACGACATCGCAGTACAAAATGTCTTCTGTTGGCTCAAAAACGCCACCAAAATAGAGCCTGCTAAACAGCATTTTTCTTCACACAACACATAACTGCTCGACCATAGTGACTGACAACCGTCACTGACAGCGAAATCATCTCTATTAGCTTCTCACAGCCACAACTATTGCAAGCTCACAAATGAAATTACACGCAAACCACCAATAGAAGCAATATCCAACATGAAAAAAATAAACAAAAATAACCATCAACAAAATATTTAAATACACAAAACAACAACAACAAAAAAACTCCGATATTCCTAATTATTTCTCAAGCTTTTCTATTCAGTATTACTTGTGGCATGAAATATAGTGACGTCTCAGTAGTATAGAAATTGTGTATGAGATAGATTGATAGATTGATAGATACATAGATAGAGATAGAGAGAAAGAGATACAGAGAGCGGGAGAGAGAAAAAGAGTGAGAGGAGAGAAAGGTGAGAAGACAAGACTGAGAAAGAACAGAGCTATTTTTTTTTAAACAGCGAAGCAAGTGAAATTAAAAAGAGTCGAAACGAAAATTAAGGGGTAGAATTAAGAAAACATTAAAAAAAAATTTTAAAAGCAAATTTGCCCGGAAACTGCTCAATTGCACATTTTAATTTAATTCTTTAAAATCAAGTCATTAGTGATGCTAATTTTTTTTTAATCATTATAGATTTTTTCTTCCTCTATTTAACATCCTTGAAATGGTTAGTCTAATATTGCTTTTTTGTGTGTGTGTGTTTTTTTATTTTGTTTCAGATGGTTTCTTTACTTGCTGGTGATGCTGCTGTTAATTTTGATGCATTTCTTTTTTTTTAAATATTTTGCTTTGTGTTGTTTGTCTGTTTTGTTACTGTTGCTGCTGCAATTTTTTCTTTATATTTTTATTGTTGCTCAATTTGCTGTTCTTGGAATAATGTTGTTGTGGTCGTTGTTAATGTTGATAATTCTATTACCGATTCCATATATAGGCACAAGGACGCAGGTATGGTTGGATTACACAGAAAATGAGAGAGAGAGAGAGAGAGAGGGGGAGAGAAAGAGAGAGAGAGAGAGAGA
>NC_068997.1:13457465-13463671 GCF_001194135.2 Octopus bimaculoides
ATATATATATATATATATATATATATATATATATATATATACATACATACAAACACGCACACACATATATATACACACTTTTTATCGATGTATGTTGGAGAAGGATTAAACATCTACAAAACAAAAATTGAAATCTGTGTCCATTCGACAGAAATAATTCGTCATATTTGTCCCTGACAATTTACGTATACTATTTTGACACTCTTTCCGTCATAAATACAGAGAATCATTGATAAATGTGTAAGAAAACTGCAATAAACGACGCTTGTCTTCACCGATTGCGATATGAGTAAAATAATAAACACAGTTTGCAAATTTGTAAAAGAAAGAATAAAGAAAGAAGACAATGACATCAATCGGAGGAATATGGGATTAAATTCCAGGCGTTGATGGCTTATCCTTTATAATAATTGTAAGGTAATTTAAATGAAAGCTGTAAATGCTAACAACAACTCGATTATCGCCGACGCTAGCAAGAAGTTAATTTTTAAAGTCGATGGTCACGTTACTATATTGCTATTTCTGAACACCAGGTCAACGCCATTTGTGTATACATCTGATACAAGGTGTTTCAGCCTCACTACTTCTAAATTTTTCCTAGGCATAGAATACCTCAGACTACATCATATAATGTATCCTTACTTTTTCTAAAGGTGGCAGAATGGAGTTTGAGTAAGTTTTGTAAGGTATTCCTTAGAGTTGAAATTCGTTTTGTTTGTAATTTTGTATCACAGGTCAATACTGAACCTGAGAATCTCTAATCAAATACATTATAATTGCAAATATTATGTCACTATTTGAGAGTAAAGCATATATAAGATTGACATATCCCTTGTTTTTCCCTTGTTTTTCCACTTTTACGTTCAAAGGATTTTGGACAGATACTTATCTCCTATTAAAAAGGTATTCCTAGTATATAATTCTTTCTAATTTTTGGTACAAGGCCAGTAATTTTGATGGGATGAGAAAGACAATTGCATCGACCCCAGTGCTCAAATGGTACTTATTTTATCGACTACAAAAGTCTGTAATGGCGGCGTGTGAACTCAGGACGCAAAGCCCGAAGAAAAAACTATAAAGTACTTTGTCTGGCGTGTTTAGAATTCTGCCAGCTTGCTACCTTATTTTTAGTAAAAATTAGTATAATAATATTTCGTAGTATCCTTCGGAATAAGCTATCCGGCGTATTCTTTCTTTCGTAAGACGAAATGTGATTTCAGTGATATTTATAATAGCTTCAACGAACTGACAGAGACTTAATCGATACATGTTGCTTGTGTTGTTGTTGCTGTTGAACTGGATGTTAGTTTTGTTGTTGCTGCTGCTTCTAATCTTCTTAGAGGTAATATCAGCCATCACGTCAGTGACAGAGCGGCCATTGCCCATTGCGAACCCATTTCGGATCTCCTCTCGGACCTGAAGAAAACGATTATGAAATATTAGGATATTCTGTATGACCTACATTTAAGAACAAAAGCCATGTTCTGTAAAATATAGTGAAATCAATAATAATTTATTATAGAAGATTATTCCTGAGCATAGGTCTAAGGGACGTACGTATATAACCCAATTTCAATTTCCGGTTGAAGCAATTTTAGATTTTAACTTCAACTTATTTATAAACGTAACACTAATCGTAACCCATTTGTTTGCTAAACATATTCAGCTTTCTTTGAATATAATTTATCTACCATGTGCTATCGTAAACTTTTATCTGCAATCGCAGGTGTTTCATTTCTTGTCTCTATCATGTAATTCAATTTTTACTCATTTCAATTCGTTTACTTTGCCGATTCGGATACTTAAACGGATTTCTGGGAATGCCACCTAAGATAAGTATATTGTCGTATTCTCCGGGGTAGATGCCAATATTTTATTTGATTGATGCTATTTAACCGAACCAAAGCTAAGCACCGATCATTATGAGCTCTTCAAGTCTTTGCAGACATTTCTTAATCTTATTTGAGTGTTTATACTACGTGATTAAATTACTGAAATGAGTTAGTATTAATACTGTTGAGATAATTTTGCAAATTGTTAACCTCATAATTTTCTTTCGAATATAAAACTCTACATTGAAAACCGTGTCAATGAAGTCATTAAAATGAAAGAGGTCGTACAATAAGGGTCGTGATCTAATCTGTAAGGCATTTTAAAGCCTACATTAGAGGAGGAACAGGAGTAATTAGGAGCCTAGCCCAAATAATTGCAACAGATTAGGGTACCGTAAAATTATTTAAGGTGAGGTGGGGAAATCTTGTACCGAGCGGCAGACTAAGCCTAATACCTGTCTCTATCTTTTAGTTGCTTCCGTCATTAGACTGCGGCCATGCTGGGGAACGGCTTTGAAGGGGTTGATCGATAAAAAACAACCAATTTTTTAAAGCCTGGTACGCATCCTGTCTTCGCTTTTGCCGAATCGCTAGTTACGGCAACGTAAACACACTAACAAGCGTTTTGGCAAAACACATATACACACACACGCACACATATACTGAGACATATCGTCCCAGAAATATACTAACACAGTGGGACTGAACCTGGAACCATGTGGTTGGGAAACAAACTTCTAACTACACGCCTTATTTGAGTACTATTGCTACAAATGCGTTTAAATGTAACGAAAATCGCATACTAATCATTCTTTTCGTTTTTTACCTGATGTCAGCCCATTTGGACAGACCTCTGTTCAAATGCATCGTTTAAATGAAACCCTCATTTTTTTCTTTTTACAGAAATATCTGCGATATTATAATGTCAGCGATAGATACTTTTGGCGTAAAAATTTGTCACGCTGAGGTGAGAGGATGGTAAAATTATGTATTCAAATAAACGCGACTAGCACGTGCACACAAGTACACACTCATACACATGCGGAAGCAATTGGCGCCTACGTACATACACATACACATATATGCTGACGACAATTAGCTTGGTATGTGTTATTTCTTTACTACCCACAAGGGGCTACACACAGAAGGGACAAACAAGGACAGACAAACGGATTAAGTCGATTATATCGACGCCAGTGCGTAACTGGTACTTATTTAATCGACCCCGAAAGGATGAAAGGCAAAGTAGACCTTGGCGGAATTTGAACTCAGAACGTAGCGGCAGACGAAATACCGCTAAGCATTTCGCCCGGCGTGCTAACGTTTCTGCCAACTTGCCGCCTTAGCCATCAGATATATTGTATAAGAAATTCCTTGCTCCAAACTGTCACGCTGACATCGGTTGGAAATTAATTTAAGAGTAGAAGTAATCGTGCTCAGAATGTAATTCTAGCTTCTATTCACAAAAATTCAATGTACAGATGGTACAATTGATCATACCGCTGAAATATTCGTAGTAGAAAGAGGCTGAGGTCCATTTATTCAGAACTTGGAAAATTACTGAGAGAGGAATATAAGAAAAAAAGGTTAAGAGACATGGAAATGATATAAAAAGACTACATTAATATATACCATTTCTTTGTATGGCATCTAATATTTCAAATAATTTCGGTTGCTCTTTCTAGCAGGTTGAATGGCTTATTAGGGGTTCTTTGCTTATTTATAGAAAGCTAGTTTATCACACCACACAACACAGTGGCTTACAAATAAATATGAAGTTAATATAACACCCAAGGGTTATTAACAGCTTTAATGAAACATGATTCAATTTAAGAAAACTACAACCTTGTTTTAGAATTCACGAAGCTTAAATGTTGCTCTCTAAAACACTCTTCATCATTAAACTTTAAACGCTGACCTCCTGTTCCACCCCATCTCGTATGATCGATAACAATAGAAAAGAACCCACTACTGTTAAGTTCACCTCTTGATTATTTGCACTCAGAAACGCGCCCTTTTGAACTGAATACTGGTAATGTATCAGAGGATGGCAAGTTTCGCTTGGTAAACTACACAAAGATTTTTCAACGCCTCTTCTCTTCATTACGGTATTAATTATTTGTTTATAAAAAAATAAAAATAAAAATAAAGGAACAAAATGAAATTAAAAAGTGAAAAAGAGGGAAAAAAATTAACGAAGTTTCCGATGAACAAATCAAACAAGTAAATTAATTAATACATTAATAAAGAAATAAATAAATGAATAAAAAGGAAAACAAAAATAAATTCACTATACACAGAAGAATTATAAATAAGAATGAAAAAAAATTATTAATTCGCCGTGTTATATGTTATGTTATGTCATGTCACGGCAGATGTAAGTTGTTGTAGCAGTCTCTCTTTCCCAAACGAAAAATAATTGATTCGTTTTACTAATTAAATGGTGTTATCCGAAAATAAATTTTTCAAAAAAATAATAAGGACAAACAAAATTCATCAAAATCACCACCGTCATCGCTGTTGTCATCATCATCGTCATCATCATTATCATCGTTGTCGTCGTTGTCAACATCATCATCATCATCATCATCATCATCATCATCATCATCATCACCATCATCATCGCTGTCGTCATCGTCAGCATCCTTACCAACATTCCTCTCCACCCTCCTCCTCCTTCTCATCATCATCATCATCATCATCATCATCATCATCATCATCATCATCATCGATCACCATCATCATCAACATCATCACCATCACCATCACCATCACCAGCAGCAGCAGCAGCAGCGGTGGTAGCGGCACTATCATCTTCATTAATATCGTCCACCGACGCCCACCCTTTCTCGCGCCGCTGTCGTCATTACTCTCATTCTCTAATTTCCAATTAATTTTAATGCATATATGTATACATATATGTATATTTTTTTTATTCAATCCAATTAATTTTAATGATTTTTATCTCAATCAATTTTCTCTATGAATTATTATTATCATTTTTGTCGTCATCGTCGTCTTCGTTTTTGTTATTATTATTATCATCATCATTATTATTATTATTATTATTATTATTATTATTATTATTATTATTATTGTTATTATTATTATTAACATTATCCTAAAAAGTAGTAGTAGTAGTAGTAGTAGTAGTAGTAGTAGTAGTAGTAGTAGTAGTAGTTGTAAAAATAGTGGTGATGATGATGATACAAGAGATCATGAAGGATGTGTATGTAGGGATGGTAATGAGTGATGGTGTTTTTCAAGGTGGTTGTCATGGTAATGTTGATGGCAGTAATATTGGAAGAAGCTGATGTAGTGGTGATGGCACTGGTGTCGATGGTGGTGGTAATTGTGATGGTGATGGCGGTGGCGGTTGTTGTGGTAATGATGGTGTTTTTGGTTGGCGGTTGGTGATGTATACGGTGGTACTGAAAGTGTTTCTAACTTTTGCCTTGGTGATGGAGAAACATAGTAGAAAATGTTGGTGAAGTTGATAGTGGATGACACGGTAAAGGATCAGGTACTGTTCGTTGTGGTGGCGATGGTGGTGATGGTCATAGCGGGAGTGTCCATTGGCTTAGTGGCTCCAATATTCTTGTAGGGGTCCTTGTGATCCTGGTACTGCTTCTGAGTGACATAAGGGCAATGGTCCCTAAAATTAATCGTATCCCTTTATCGAGATTAGAAAAAGCACAAACTATACTAAGGTCTAATGCTTAAGAACAATGTGGCTGATGTTGTCGCTGTTGTTGCTTTTGTTCTTTGTTTTGGCTTAGTTGAAACCAGATTCAACAGATTTATAAATTGTATTTAAACTGTGTGTTGGGATTAAGGAGATTTAGCTGCTATTTCTAGCAAATGATATGAATGCATGAAAGAGGACTGTTAACTGGTGTTAAAAAAGATAAACGCCAGATGGTATTTCCTTGGTTTAATCCCAGATTATTTTTACTTCGTTCATTAGAGACTCCAGCGGAAAACTCAGACTTTGTAGAGATTAATAGAAAACATTCCATTCCGCCAAATAGTAGTAGTAGTAGTAGTAGTAGTAGTAGTAGTAGTAGTAGTAGTAGTAGTAGTAGTAGTAGTAAAGGGAGAGAAGGAAGAAAGGAAGAAATAAAAACAGCTACTTTCACTTTTATTGTGCCTTATATAGCCCTCCAAATAATTTTCGCTTAAATTGCATTACATACACACATACCCAAATACACACACACAAGAAGACACACACATATACACACATACGGACATATATATACATATATGTATGTATCATGTATATTTATATATATATATATACATATTATATGTATATGTATATTTGTCTATCTATCAAGCTGCCTGTCTGTCTAATATATATATATATATATA
>NC_068997.1:13464286-13466081 GCF_001194135.2 Octopus bimaculoides
CGATGTCGCATGGTCAAAATTAACGTGAGTTATTTAGATATTGGCAAATTTATTAAAATATTTGGATGAAGATCGGAATGAGGTAATTTCATACCACTAACCGTGAAACGTCGTACCAAATTAATTAAAGGCAGGTTTGTTTTTTACTCTTCTCTTCTGTCTTTTGTTCTGTGTGTACCATAAATATCGCTATCAATTAGAGAAAAATTTGTAGTTTTAGAATCAGTAGTTCTTTGGCTGCTGTTTCTGAATTCTCAGTATGTTGGAGAAGCAGGATACTGCTAATCCCTATATATTTATGATTATATATATATATATATATAGGTAGGTAGGTAAATGGTCATGTAGGTAAACAAATAGATAAGTAGATAGATACATAGGTAATACGAATAGACAAGCACACACACGCATACATATTTATACATGCATATATACACACATACATACACGTGTATACATGTGTATACACGTGGACACTGAAGCAAACACATGTGCACAAATAAACAAGCAAAAAGAACGCAGTTCCGATAATGGTTAAAGTAAAAATTCATTGAAGAGGTTGCAAGAAGTAACGAAAATTTTAGAAAAAAAGTAGTAGATGAGTGGAAATCGAACCGATGTATGTGTTATTTAATAAGGCATTGAAACTAAATGACTCTCCCCAGACGCAACAATATATATATATATATATATATATATATATATATATATATATATATATATATATATATATATATATGCATACACACATATGAACAGTGCAGCTAGGAGAATTGAGGTAAGAGAAGAGATCTGTATTCTTGTCATTTACTGATGCTTCAAAACCTGATTAATTATATTATAATATATGTAATACACCTACATCTGCACATATACAAAATATACATATAAACATATATGCCAGTATACACCCATATAGACAAGTGGACTGAGACGTAAACCTAACAGACACATCTTCAGAACGGAGAGTCTTCCGTAAGCAGTATGGGCTACGCTGATTCTATTCTCGATATGTTAGGGAATGGTGCAATCACAGGACAGGTTTCCAGGACAGTGCCATTTAGCGTTATGCCAATGGTGACAGGAGGACTTTAACCGAAGGGTCCCAATGCAACAAAGAGCTTCTGCTCTGGATTGGATTGTTCAGCATTGAAGCCACCATGACACGACGATGCCCCCACTGGTCGGGACACATCATAATATTTGCCGTCGATTCTTCTTTGTAGAACTCCCCTAAGACAACCAATCACGCAGATCCCCAATATTCCCTTTCCGAGATCAAGTGAAGCACACCCTCCTCCACTACACCATTGACCCAGATATATCTGAGACTCAATTGCCAAGCAGAGCCCAAAGTGTCATCGTCCAGGGATGAGACGTGATGGAAATTAATAGACGTCAAGACGTAAACAGGCATGGATCAGACGTAGAAGGTGCAAAGAGCAACTCACACACTTCCTTCCTTCATCAAGTCTCCCCTGCGATAAATTGCCCTGGCTTTTCTATACCAGCCTTGGCCTAAACAGTCACCTCAGCCGTCGATAGCCTTTGCAGATGAAGAGTCTGACTCACTGGCTATAGATCTACAACTCCGAAACAAGTTAACACCGGCGGACGGACTTTATATATATATAAGTTATGAAGGGTAATGGAATCAACCACACGCGAATGATACAGGTAATACCGAGTAATGGTGTATACCGAGTAATGGCGTATACCGACTAGGGATGCATTGAATTTTCCCTGAAACAGCCGTAAGACATTCTACATAAACTATAAATTTATTTATGCCATT
>NC_068997.1:13466197-13469493 GCF_001194135.2 Octopus bimaculoides
TATATATATATATATATATAATGTGTGCGTGTGTGTGTATGTGTGTGTGTATATATATATATATATGAACATACATACATATATATGCACATCCACAATAAATACATACACACATACTTATAATGACAAACGGATGTGTGCATTCCATTCTAATTCGGAGTTTGAAGTTATAAGTGGTGGAGCAATTCCGCAAATGTACCCTACATTTAAGCATCTCATTGAAAGGGTGGATTTACTTTTGAAGAGCATGATGCACAGTGAAATTATATAATTATTATTTTGCTTTAATTCAGGACGTGACATTATAATTGTTGGCATTTAAACTCTACCGGTGGTAGAATTAATTCAAGGTGTTAACACAGGTGAGACATATATACAAGCATATACGCCCCTACACGCGCACACACAATACATGTATACATACAAACACACACACGCACGCATAAGCACACACTTATATATATGTAGTACATACGTTCATTCATACATATATGCATATATAAGTGTGTGTGTGTGTGTGTGTGTGTGTGTGTGTGTGTTTGCAACAACACAGCACGCATTTAAACATATAGAGACATAAATATGTAAATACGCGAGAACGTAGAATATATGTTGTATGTACAAATATGTTTACATATATACATAGAGTATTACACATTTATTATGTTGTACATATACACATGGTCGCACAATCACATACACGATCTAAGCGGGCGTAAATTAAGTTGGAACTAAAATGGAAGTGAAAAATTCATACGAAAATTAGAAGAAAGAAAAACAACTAAAAGTAAATACGCAAAAATGTAGATAAGAGTACAAAATACTAAGAAAAAAAAAGCAAAGAAAAATAAGAATAATAAAAATGAAATAAAAGATTCCAAGACAGAAATACTACAACAATAATAATAAAAATAATAAATAAATCAAAATATATTGAGAAATCAAAAACAGATATAAAATAACATATGACCAAGAGAGGAATGATTAAATATTATAAAATACCGATATTTGAACTGTTTCAACATCATTTAAATCAGATTGAAATGTTATAAAGTATATAACAGAACAAAAATAATCCCAACATTAATGAGAATAATAGCAATATATAATTAATGATAATAATAAAAATAATCACGACACAAGTTACTATAATGAAGATGCGCCTAATGATAATGATCATGTCGGTGTGGTGGAGGTGATGATGATGATGATGATGATGGTAGTGATGATGATGATGAAGATGATGATGATGATGATGATGATGATGATGATGATGATGGTGATGATTGTGGTGGTGGTATTGGTGGTGGCGGTGATGATAATGATGATGAATGTGGTGGTGGTGGTGGGGATGTTGATACTGATGACGACGATGATGATGATGGTGGAGATGAGCGCTATGATGATGATGAGGATGATGATAATGATGAGGAGGACGTTAATGATGATGATGATTATGATGAGGGCCATGATGATCACTAAGATGATAATGATGAACACGAAGAAGATGATGTTGAAGTTGATGATAATGATGATGATGATGATAATAGTGGTGATGATGACAATAATGCTGAGATGAGATAACGAGGACGGCGACGACAACGACGACGACGACGACGACGACGATGATGATGATGATGATGATGATGATGATGAACCAAACCTGAAACGAAGCTTGCATTACACTATCATATAGACAGAGACCCACAAACGCATACAAAACTATTCCCTCACAAAGACACATTGACATATATGCAAACACACACACATACACAAACACACACAAACACGCACACGTACGCACATATACAAACGCACTCACGAACACACACAAAATGACAAGATAAACTAAAATAAAATATCAATTAAAAGGGAGAGAAACAAAAATTAAATACAATTAAAATAAAATGAAATTAAATAAGAAAGAAAGATAAAAGAACAAACAGAAAAACCAGCGACAACAACAACAACACACAACATTAAAAGTTCCTTATCAAGCCAACCACCTAATCACGCACACACATACACACACACCGCAAATAATGACACCTAGATACACTGCCACACACACACACACACACACACGTACACGCATATATACACACACTCAGACACACAAATGAAAGAAGTGTAAAATAAAACAAATAAAGAACAAAAAAATCTATAACAAACAAATATGTTCTGTCGAAGAAGGTGTAGGTACGGTGCTGGGGGCACGCGAGAAAAACAACAACAATAACAACAACAATAGCAACAATATCTTGCTAAAGATAAGATCGACTTAACAACCGAAATTAATTAGGATAGTTACGTTGAATGATTCCTTTGATCGTAGATTCATTAAACTATATTTAAACAACAACAACAACAACAACACATAATACTAATAAGAACAATAATAAGAATAATTACTACTACCACAACAACTATTACTACTACTGCTAATAATAATAATAATAATAGTAATAATGATAATAATAATAATGATAATGATAATAATAATACTAATAATAATAATAATAATACCGTTGATGATAAGAATAATAATAATGATAATAATTGCAATTAAGAAACAATAAATAATATGGTAAAATTAAAATGAAATTTTCAAACAAAATAAGAGTAAAAAATAAAATAAAATACAAAAGGTAAATTGAAAAATTTTAAATCAATAGAAACGAAACGAAATTCCCTCGCCAACCCACATATACAGCCATAAGAACAAAAAAAAATAATAATAAATGACAAAAAAGTAAACAGCAACAAAAGAACATAAACGCACGCCCTCAAACAAAGTTTTAAATAAAAATAAAAAATATATAATAGTAAAAAACAAAAGCAAACATAACAAAATCCGCCACATTTAAATTTAACAAAAATTAAAATATTCCTTATAAAAAATCAAACAGAAAAATATTTAAATGTTATGAAAAATATAACAGTTAAAAAAATAATATACAAACAATACTAGCTTTAGTCTAATTGATACTTCAATAAATAACAAGAACAAACAAATAAATAAATGAATGAATGAAAAATAGGCTAAATCAAATATTGATTGTATCATAAAGACTCGTTTTAATTACTCTTGCTTTCTCGTTGGGAATGTCGGAGTTTATTATTACGCAAGATGCTGGAAGTAACGTGGTTGATTACAGAATCCATACATGTGTGAATGTATGTGTGTGCTTGTATGTATGCGTGTTAATATGTATATACGTATTTATGTATGTATGTATGAATGTATGTTAGCACGTTTGAGTGTATGTGCGTACAAAAATATATGCTTCTTTATA
>NC_068997.1:13469510-13470734 GCF_001194135.2 Octopus bimaculoides
TATATATATATATATATATATATGTATAAAGACAGCTAGAGGTGCCAGCCAAGGGAGTCTCAGACTATAATACGAATCCTCACAGTTACCCTTTTGAAATCAGGAATTCACATAGAATTTTAATTCCTGATTATTTGTTGTACGATTGAAATTGAAATCAAACAACGTATTAGGTGTGTATGTATGTATGTATGTATGTACGATCTTTCTATGTATGTATGTATATATGCGCATGCACACATATATTTATGTAAATTGGACTTCATTTTTATATACACAGAAGCGATGACGTTGATGATTAGGGTGGTGATAACGAACTAAGATTATAGATATTTATTTTTATAAATATGCATATATACTATATTTGTGTGTTTGTGTGTGTATGTATTTGTCTCCCCACTATCGCTTGACAAACTATGTTGGTGTCTTTACGTCCCCGTAACTTAGCGGTTCCACAAAATAGACCGCTAGAATAAGTACTAGGCTTACAAATAATAAGTCCTGGAGTCGACTTGTTCGACTAAAGGCTGTGCCCGAGCATGGCCTCACTCAAATGACTAAAACAAGTAAAAGAATATGCAATTTATATATAATATATATCTATATGTTTGATATTGCCCCAGTATAGCCGCAGTCTAATGACTGAAACAAAAGGTAACAGATATATATGTGTGTGTGTATGTGTGAGTTTGTACGCATAAAATGTCCTAAAATATATGGTCCATATTTGCTCCTAGTTTTTTTGTACACGCGGAGGATCTGGTTGAATGTCTCCAGTTGTCTCCTGATGTAAAATAGTGCACTGGCTCCAAATTGAGTCGTGGTACATGGAGGACAGTGTTAATTTAGCTACAATGACTAGCGCTTCTCACAGAAATTATCAGGGCTCATTCGTTGTGTTCCTGTTTCAAAGGATTGTTCAAGTAGCCTCGCGTTGGGGGATACTTTGACACTTCTGGTTATAGTGGTACGCATATTATCGTAGAAATAACAATTTGAACATTACTTTACTGTTGTTGGTATTTATTTTCAGATAAGTATATATAAGGAATGAGAGAATGAAGTGCGTTGCGGAAGGATACAGTTTGGTTACTGTGGCAATGAAGCCCAATACTGTACGACTCTGAGCTCCGAGTCCAGACAAACAGTGTACTCACTGACAATCTCTATGTTTCTCGTCTTCTCTCTTTATTTTTCACCTTCTTTGTCCTTATCAATCTCTCA
>NC_068997.1:13471244-13477436 GCF_001194135.2 Octopus bimaculoides
TGTGTGTGTGTGTGTGTGTGTGTGTGTGTGTGTGTGTGTGTGTGTGTAAATATACATGGTAGTCTAAGTACACAAAAGCTAGAAAAAATATGCGTTCTTACATTCATGAATAGATATATGAATCACAGTCGTCATATTTTTTCCATACCTATAATCTTTAAAGAGTGCATGGTGTTAGTTAATCATGTTGTTATCTAATATTTCCTGATTTAATGCCCAGTGCGAAACCGATTGAGATCAACTGGAATTGATCTAAACTGCTGTATACTTACATATACACACACGTGTATGTATATATATGTATACACACTCACACACATATATACTCACCTTAAAGTTACAGGTATCATTGTGTGTTTGTGTGTATGCACCTGTGTATTTGTGTGTGCGCGCGTATTCTTTATGTGCGTGAATGGGTGTCTAGGAATCTGTATGTTAGTAAATGAGAATATCTTTTTTATGTAACAGTATCATCTAAAGATTCATCGGCTATTTAAACACAGTTTTCCATCAGAAAATGTAGACTTTTACGACTGGTCATGCTATCTGGCTTCTTTTGAAATAGGTTATATATTCAATTATAGTTTGTGAAAGTAAAAACGTACATTGAATATTAAATTTAAGGCCTCCTCGACAATAGGTAACAATTGAAATGGAAAAAAAAAACTATTAAAATATCAGTGAGAAAAAAAAATCGAATTTGATGGTTGAAAAAAAGAAAAAAGCGTCCATTTGTTTTACTGTTTGGTATATTATTATTCTATATTAATATGCACTTGTGTGTCTCTCTGCACATGCCTATACGTGTGGATATAAACAAACGTGTACACACATGTATATGATATATATATATTTATATATATACAGGAGAGGGATAGAGAAAAATAAATAAACAGAGAAGATGAGAGCGCTAGAGAGAAGAAAGTTGATAGTCACAGATATTTGAATGGAGATACATTAACACACAATCCATGCTCAAAGGAAATATTCATATTTTTATGTTAAATACAACTGTAGTTATCGAGTATATGCGCCTACGCACACTGCTAAAACCAATATGGATATTAAACACATACATACGCACATACACGCATGCTCATGTGTGTGTGTGTGTGTGTGTGTGTGTGGCTAGTATTTCATATATATATATATATACAGCGCCGATTTGAAAATAGGAACATCAGGATAGAAACCGAAATTATAATTCAAATAACTAGTTCTTAATACCATAATAATAATGGAAAAGAAGTATATACAGTCGCAGGCGTGGCTCTGTGGTAAAACCTTTGCTTCCTAACCACATGGTTCCGGGTTTAGTCCCACAGCATGGGAAACTTGAGGACCTGTCTTATGCTATAGCTTCAATCCGACCAAGACGATGAGTGGATTTGTTAGACGGAAACTAATTTCCGTCTAACTGATTTGTTAGACGGAACCCACTTTGAAGGGTATGCGTTTGCAGTCCAGGAACTAAATACCTGATGAATAAAAGCGATAGAGATGCAGGAAAAGTAGTAAAATGTGACAACCGATGCAGATATTGAGGAGTTAACACCGAAGATATCACCCACATCATAAGCAGTCGTCTGAAAATATCACCACGGGAATATCTACCGATGAGACATGCTGTGGTACTAGAACATTCTATAATTAAATCCGTCGGAAGGATCACCGTGAGGACAAAGAAATAAGAACCAACAATATGGTAGAAGCCATTGCCACTCATAAGGAAAAGGAATACTGGTGGAATGTACCGGTGAAGACCTCAATAAAATGTAATCACAACAGACTTGATATAATGATTTGGGATGGAGAAGAGAGACTGTGTGCAGTTGTGCAAATTAACTTCCCAGCAGATGTTAGCATAAAGTTAACAGTGAAAAAGAGAACACCTATGCTGAACTATTAAGAAATCTGCAGTTACTCTATCCAGATTACAAGTTCAGGTTTATATCTATAATTATTGGGGCCTTGGGATATGTAACACACTGCTTAAATAGCAATCTGGAGAAATTAGGCTTCTCAAAACCAGAAAGAAGAAAGCTGATTCGAAGACAACAGATCAAATTCATCACTGGAACTGTAAAAATCTGTAAAACTTTCCAGAAGCTTATCAATTAAATATATATGAGCGTGTCTATACATGTAACTATATGCATGAGTAAACATACATAAATCAAAACATACAAATCTGCACATATACATCATACATACAAGCAAAAATACCCTGTTGTTGATGTATTTTCAATGAAGGAGCCTTGGATCTAAGTTAGAAACCGGTTATTTCTCTGTTGGCAAGAAATATTGAAATAAACTGAATAATGACATATAGACATATATATAGATATATGCATATACACAGCACACACAGATATAGTTTCTCTTCCCGAAGATATCAAGAATTATTGTAGACGTTAAAGCTTTCCCTTTAGATATTAAAAAAAAGATCACACATTTCTATGATGAAAGTAACTTGTAGATTTTCTTAGACATCGTGAGTGAAATGCATCATTGACTTGTACGACTGTTTCAATCGTTTAAGATCGACTTAATGATGATTTTATTACCGTAAAACTTACACGAGCAGGCTTTTCTGTTGATCATATCAGCTGGGACCCTCATCGTCGTAACCGACGGAGTGCTCCTATAAGTAAGTATATAGACATACATGTATATACATGTAACATATGGTATAATTATAAACATTTCTCTGCAGACTGAAAAAAAAGTTATGAACAACCCTAATCGATATTCGAACCTTATTGGGTTCTCATCAGAGGCGTCCACATCATTCTAACAGTCTCCAGCGAATAAGCCAAACTGTTTGTATACCCACCAGACATATAAAGTTTATCTATTTCTCCGGTTGTCTGAATATATGAAGAAAATCCTTGATCAATTTTCGACCATTATTGTAGTCTTATCAAAGTTGTCTACATCACTTGACCAAATCTCAGTGGAACAAATCCGTCTACCCGTATATATAAGCATCAAATACAGTAACTCCAGAGAACCTGATCTGTGTGCGTACTCACGCACATCTTGCCTCCATATATATATAATTTAGGTTAGGAGTTTAAGAATTCTAAGTAAAATTCTCTAAATGAGAACCTATGATATCATCAAATTAGAATTCTCATCATTTTGTTATCAAAACCAATTAATTCATGCGAGAAATCAATGGAGTCTCTAATAGACAGAGTGAAGTGCTAGAAACTGCAGCCAAATTTTACTTGACATGAACAAGAAAACGACAAATTCAGTAATGTAGTCTTATAAAATACAAAATGGCCTCACGGGATCGTCACGGTTAGAATTCTTTATAACAAGCATTTGCTTTATAAGGGTTAATCTGGGCACTAAATATAAACAAGAACAAGGCCGATGGCAACAACAACAACAACAACAACAACAACAACAACAACAACAACAAAAACAACAACGAAACAGCTGCAGGTGCAAGCAGAAGAACAACAATAATATGAATAGCAACATCCACCAAATCTAATAACATCATCCACAACAACAACAACAGCAACAACAAAATAACTCATAATCTTTCACTTTCAACATCATCATTATTACATTACAGCGCTTATTTTTGCCAGCTTTCGTTTTAATTACTCCGGTTTTAATTATCCGTACCCAAAGTCAAAGTAAATCTATTGATTTTCTCCAACTCATTAATCACACTCTAATTACAACGATGACATGCTATGGAATATGAAGTTGCATCATTCACAAAATGTCGTTCTTCACACCGCAATATATCTTCCAAGTTTCGCATTTCGTCAGTTCCGACTGATATTGATTTCGAGTTTTTCATCTGATCCTTTTGATTTTCTTCTTCATCGTTCGTCTTTACAAAATAGGTTCTCCTCCCTTATTTCATAATTAATTTGATTTTTGAATTGATATCATAATCACCCTTCTTTCTGTACCATATTTTGAAGGCGAAATCGACTCTTTAAGATAAGTGCGTGTGTGAATGTGTTTTAGAAATCGGGGAAATATCGATCAGTTATTGAAAATCCTTTAAGATATTTCATGATTTTATTCCAGACAGCATTTTGATGATGAAGGATTGCAGTTATTGTTACACAAACGCAGTTACACAGCTAATACAGTGTTGACTCAAAAGTTTCTGGGAGACGCTAGATTTCTTGATTCCTAACCAAACGATACATCGCCAAACATTTCATTCTGTAGTGACTGACCATTTAATACATAGATGAGTGGTCAGTCTGAGATATTCGCATTTGATTTGTTTTTCATTTCTTTTTCTTTTTCATATAGGGTCTGTACCTGAATCATACAACACCAATGGATGGTCAAACAGAAACTGGCCATAAAAGCTGACCAGGTGTATTCAGAGAGTATACGTCTTGAACTCTTGGGATAAACGGTTCCGGGGAATATTTCCAACTAATTCCAGATAAACTACCTACACCCAGATATATCTCTGCAATCATTACTCGAATGACCTATGGTGCCCAGATAATGACTGTAATATGAAAAATCATTCAATGCGTTGTACTTTTAAGGTGTTATTAAGTTAACTATCATCCACAATGAAAGATTTACTACCAACGACAACGACAAGAATTTCTACTATTGGCACAAAGACTGAAGTTTTGCAGGAGGAGGCTAGTCGATTACATCGACCCAATTGCATAACTGGTACTCATTGTGTCGACTCTGAAAGGATAAAAACCAAAGTTGACCTCGGTGGCACATGAACTCAGACCATTAAGAACCTAAAAGAACAACGACAATAATAACAACAGTAGCAGTAATGTGTCCAGCTCAGCCACATCACTATCATCGACGGCAACAACAGCGTCACCGCATATATTATCAACGCTACGAACACTAGCAACGATTCCAGCGCTACTAGCGACAGCGATAATAATATGGCTTCTACAACCAACAAAAATACAGCAACAACGACGAACCTAAAACGCTACAGTTCGAACTACGCACAACAGGAGCGTTAATAAAAGCAACAGTAATAATATGAACAAGAATAGCAGCAATATGTGCCGCAAAACCAACACTAGCTCCACTAGCAATAATCCGACCGCACAAACAAGGGCAGAAGCAAGAATAATGACGAAACAAGATCAACTTAAAAACAGCCATGACAACAATAAGAAGACCAATTACAAGAACTACCAGAATGAAGACAATAACAAGAAGGAGAAGAAGAAGAACAACAACAACAGCAAAAACAGGATGAATAGCGTTAATGAATATAACAATTACCGCCTGTAACAATTTTAGTTTTCTATCTTTAGGTGCCAATGGAGATAGTGTACAAGATTGGTCAATTATTATAGAGGAAACACCAAACTTATATGTACCAACACCGAACCTACGAAATATATGAAATTATTAACGGCCAACATATTAGAAGATTTGCTTGTATAAATCAATTTCATATCTGCAACAATTACGTAGACATGATGTCAATACGCTTTTAGTGCTGGACAAATAAGCAAAAGCTTAAACCAAATTTGTCTCTGAGTAATGCCTAACCTACACTTAGGAGAATGAAATGGTAAACAAATGAAGTAGAACATATTAGTGATGGAGCTGGTGACAGAAAACAGAGTACACATCACACACACACGCACACGCGCACACACACACACACATGCACAAACACACGCGCAAATACACACACAAACGCACAAACACATACACATATATACATATCAGTCGATGCGACTGAACGTGAAATGTATTCCATATATGCATCTGTATGTACGTATGTATGTATGTATGTATGTATGCATTAATGCATGTATATATATATATGTGTGTGTGTGTGTGTGTGCTCGTGTATGTATATATGTCTGTATGTATACACATATATATATATGTCTCGCTCTATATATACATATATATATATCTATATACACATACATATATGTGTGATTATATGAAAGTATGAATAGATGTTTGGACGTATTAAACAATCTATTTGTACGTCTATTCATCAGCGTTATCTACGTAATTACTCATATATAAACCCACAAAAAAAACCCACTTGAGAAGGAAAGCTAAGCATGCGCACAAACTCTCCCTTGTTCACAGGTAATGTGTGTAATATGACTAAGTGTATTTGAGTGTATGTATGTAAGTATATACGTATATATGCACACATGAATATACCTATATATATATATA
>NC_068997.1:13481395-13487114 GCF_001194135.2 Octopus bimaculoides
ATAAATATATATATATATATTAATAGAAATACATATTTATTATAGGAACATAGAAATATATACATTCGTTCCTAACATAGCTATAGCTACAATTGTACTCACACACCCGCACACGCATATGCATAGAAACGCACTCGCGCACACAACTAAGCAATGCGTGTTTGCACGATAGCATTTGTATATATACACATGGTTAATTGACCAAACTTATCCATGGTCTGTTTCTATGAATCTATCTATCTATCTATCTATCTATCTATCTATCTATCTATCTATCTATCTATCTATCTATCTATCTATCTATCTATAGATACATGTATCAATACATACATATGCACACATATATTCAGCGATATATGTACGTCCATAAATAGGTAGATGTAGATATAAATATATGTATATATTAGCTAAACCGCACAAAATGTACGGAACATCATTTGCTCGATAAACAGAATGTACAGATCGTAGAAGGTCTAAATATATAAATATACATCATTATATCCTGATTCATATCCATATCAGCTTGAATTCCCACATGTTCATACACTCAGTACCGACACTGTGTGTTTGTGTGTGTTTATTGCATGTATTTGTGAGTGGGTCGTGTCTGTGTATTTCTACATGAGTGTGTGTGAATGTATCTATAGATAAAACACCGTACGAAAGGTATTTGAGGAGAAATTCCTTAATTTCATACTGTAATCCAGCAAAAATCAAATGAATTTGCATTAAGATATGGTGCACATGTTTTCTATAAGTTATCTTATAAGATTATGCTATACATCCGCCGTCAGCTTCGACAACTGCTCAGTTTTGGGACCGGAAGTGCTCACATGCCCGCCCTAAACATTATTTATTCGTGCCGGAGGTCACTGAAGCCATGGTATTGCGAAGGTGTCAATTATTTTTCTATTCAACAACCGTTAGAAGTTAGTAGTTCATGGCAGTTAAATTTGGGAAGTTTGAAGTCCAAATGTTAGATGATTATAAACAATGTCCGGCATCCATTCTTCTGTTGCATGAACTTTTTGTGAAGATGCTGACACTTGTTGAAACATGTTAAGCGTTCCAATTTTCATTACGTCGAGTCCAGCGTGTTCTTCCATTTGGTCATAACTTCCAACGAGTTGTAGGAAGTTATCCCCGAATGGAATACCTTGCTCAAATGCTTCCAAAACAGGAATACTGTCAAAGCCATGCAAGTGTCGGATGGTGATTTTAAACCATGCTTAGGTCTGCTATCCAAGCAGGCTAGCCACACCATCTGGAATCACAATACAAAACACCGGAAGAAATCATATAATGTTCTTTTCGAATCTCCTAAATATTCCTTTCGTCAACTCCATTGAAAAGTAATTTACTCATAGACACCTGAGTGGGGAAAAGTAATGCGGTCTTTTGCTGGATTTGAACTCAGACTTCTAGGAACTGGAATAAATACTGCAGAGTATTTCATGCTGACCTCCATTTTCTATTCTGTTTCCTCCTGTATAACTAGCGAGTCGTGTGAACACCCTGAGGCTCCTTCGTTGTTTCCCTCATTTGATGGAAAGCTTTGATGAAAGAGCCTAATTTAGCGTTGTTGAATAGTTAACTACTTAGTTATAATTTATATCTGGAGGAAGAATGCAGTTTATATCTTTATATTGAATAATATCAGCATTGTAGTGGTCCTTTATTCGTTACACATATACTCTTATATAATATTTGTTGCTTAGTAATTTATAACTTGAGATAACATTTAGATTTTTCATTCCATGTTGAACTTTTTTGATGTCATCATCTTTGAGTTACGGTAGTATATGCAGTTGGTGTTGTTGTATAGTTACAGATCAGCACGGATCGAACTGTGATAAAGCAAGGAGACTCTCAGCCAAGGTATGAAACAGGACTCACACATACATCTCAATTATGCAATGTCTTCATCTCAATGAAAATCATACTACAAACTGTGTCGAACATGTATTTAGAAACTGAATGAGGTGCAAGCCAGCACTCTAAAAATATTGCATTCTTTCTGCTACCGTAGTATTTTGAACATTCTGGTGGCGTCCATTGCAAAGTTGAATAAGATGCATTCAGTTTTAGCATGATAATTCTTCCCCTGCTCTTATGTGCGTGGTGTGACAATCTTGAACTTTAAATGCGGCCATTAGTGCAACAGATCTTGCTACCATCCCTGTGTGTTTGTATCATTCATGCAACGTGGAAAGCAAAGTGTTTCTAGGATGTTTTCGTAGTATTGCTCTGTTGCTTGCCATATCTCTCTGAGTATATGAAAATGAGCTTCATGCCATGACAGGTAGGGTATGTTAATGCTCGGGGTAGTAAATAACTCTAACCCTCGTTTATCAAGATAGCTTTTCCTGTTCAATATTATTCTTTTATTATGAAAGTATGTTGTGTACAGGTTTATATCTGTAAAGTACATTTTTTTTTTCAAGTTCGATCAATTATTGTACGTTTGTTGTATTTTGGACCCAGGCAACAGCGACATAGTTAGTTCATAATGGAACTATGCTTGCTTAACCATAGTTGCCTGCTTCGTTCTGTCGACCAAATATCATATCACTGAATTGATAGTTAAGAAATGTCTGAAGAAAATATAGAGGAAAATATATGAAATTAGAACAATAAAAAAATAAAGAAAAAAAAACAAAGTTAAAGAATACTATAATCTAGAAGAAATTAAACAAAAGAGTGAAATTCTAAAAAGGTAGAGAAAAGAAAAGAATAGGAAGCAAAAGCAGGAATGGTGTAAAAGAATGGGAAGAGGTGCTTTAGGTATTTATCGAGATGATGGCGCTTGCTATTGTCTCCATGAAATTTGCTGTTTGTATGTTAATGATAGTAGAGTTTGTGATAGCAGCAAGAGTAGAAGTTGTAGTGGTGACGACAGCTGCTGTTGTGGTGCTGATTATATTAGTGTTATTGCAGTGAACATTAGCATTGTTGGTTTCTGCTGCTGCTGCTGCTGTCGTTGTTGTTGTTGTTGTTGTTGTTGTTGTTGTTGTTTATGATGTTGCTATTATTTTTGGTCTTTAGCCTCAGGTCAGGGCGCATCGGATAGAGATGTTAGTGGAGGTGGTAGCAAATGGCGATAGGATTAGTTTGTAATTAGGGTGGAAGGTGTTGTTGATTTTGATGATGATGATGATGATAATGATGATAATGATGATGATGATGATGATGATGATGATAGAGGTCATCGTGGTTATGATAGTGATAGTAGTCGTCATCGTGGGATGGCCATAGTGGTCGTCTTGGTGATAATGATAACGGTGTCGATTTTGTAGAGGGGATTATCGTGAGGAGAACAATGACGAAGATGATGATCTTAATGATGGTGCTAATTTAGACGGCGTTCTGTTGTTTTTGCTGTTGTTGTTGTTGTTTCTATTACTGCTGTTGTTGTTAATACAGTAATAGCAGAGGAGGCACTGGTAGTCTTATGTATATCGACAATTGCATTAGTACTATTGCATGAGTTCGCAGTAATGACAATAACGAGGTGGTGAACGCGCTGTTGTCATTGTAATTGTTAGTAGTAGTAGTAGTAGTAGTAGTAGTAGTAGTAGTGTTACGTGAGGGCGCATGGATCATTGCTTAGAGCGTCGAGCTTACGATCGCGAAGTTGTGAGTTCGAATCCGGGGACCGGGATGTGTGTTGTGTTCTTGAGCAAGACACTTTATTTCACGTTGCTCCAGTTCACTCAGCTTTAGAAATGAGTTACGACGTCATTGGTGCCAAGCTGTATCGGCCCCTTTGCCCTTTCCTTGGATAACACTGGTGGTGTGGAGAAGGGAGGCCGGTATGCATGGGTGACTGTTGACCTTCCATAAAAAAAGCTTGCCCAGACTTGTGGCTCGGAGGGTAACTTTCTAGGTGCAATCCCATGGTCAGTCATGTCCGAAGCTAGTCATAAAAGTAGTACTACCCTTGATGGTTGTAATGGCACAAATTTTGACAGTAGTGGAGCTGTTGTTGAATTTGGATTTGCAATGGTGGTGGTGATGGTTGTAGCCCGAATGGCGTTAACTTTGTTTCTGTTTCCGTTGTCATTTGTGGCATAATATAAAGCGTTCGTCTTGACGGTTCTAAACGTTTCTTTTTACTTATACTCTCCATACTATTGTAATAGAACTAGTAATTCAGTAAGTTGAAATACTGGTTTCACTAGACCAGCAATTTTGTGGTAGGAGTAAGTAGACTACGCCGAACCCAGCATTCAGCTGAGACTTACTTTATTGATCCAAAAACATGAAAGACAAATTTGACTTCGGTGGAATTTGAACTCAGAACGTAAAACCTCTAAGCACTTTACTCGGCTAGCTAACTACCTTAATGACAGTTGTAATATTAACTTTATTAATGGGCCAAAATTAGAAAGAATTGTTATTGCTCTTGTCGTTAAGGTGGCAACCTGCAAAATCGTTAGAGCCTCAGTCAAAAAAAATCTTTGTTATTTATTATTATTTTTTTGTCCCCTACATTTTGACATCTATGTTCAAATCCTGCTACATTCAAAATTCTCTGTGAACTCTCCTGGGTAAATAAAAAGAGAAAAGAAGAAGAAAAAAAGAAAGAAAAACTACCAGTCAAGGGTTGAGGTCGATGTTAACGACTAATCCGCACCCTCAAACATTGGAAGCCTAGGGGGGGCCTCATTGTGATGATGACAATGATGATGATGATGATGGCGATGACGACGACGATGATGATGATGATGATGACAATGACGATTATGATGATAATGATGATGATGATGACGATGATGATGATGATGATGACGACGATGACGATGATGATGCTGCTGACGATGACGATGATGACGATGATGATAATGACAGCAGCGGTGATTCTGCTGAATGTGATGATGGTCGTGATTGCTTGCAGAACCGTTCAGTTTTGTCGTAGAAAAAGCGTTCGCGAGAAGTTTGGATCTTTTACGGCAGTTTTACAGAGTAACGATGTCCATCAGCAACAGAACCATTGGAAATGGTAGCGGCAGCGATGGAGTGTCGTTTGTAGACATTGAGTTACCATTCTTTCTTCTTCTTGTTGTTGCTGTTGTTGTCCCTATAGCAAACGTTGATGTTTTATAACGACGAACATGGCTGATTACCAATATTATCATTATTATCATCATCATTATTATCATCATCATCATCATCATTATTATTATTATTATTATTATTATTATTATTATTATTATTATTATTATTATTATTATTATTATTATTATTATTATTATTATTATTATTATTATTATCATTGCTAGTAGTAGCAGTAGTAGTAGTAGTTGGTGTGCAATTTGCTGTTGGTTGTCGACGGTGTTGTTGTTGTTGTTGTTATTATTGAAAGTCGTTGCTGCGATAATGGAAGTTGTGTTGCTAAAGCTAGTGTGGTAGCGTTGAAGCATTAACAGGCCTGGGGCCGTGGATATAACATACCCTCTGGCAAATTCGTTCAACCGCTGGCACGGACCGCTGATGAAGTTCCCCTCCCTGAACTCCCCCTCCACACACACACACTCACACACTTTTCTTCACCTCTTCCAATTTTTTTTTTTCCTTTTTCTAACCTCTTCATTTATATATGTGTTGGCGTATGTATCTATGTATCTATGTATATATGTATGTATGTATGTATGTATGTATGTATGTATGTATGTATGTATGTATGCATGTGTCTATGTGAGTTTGTATATGTTTGCAG
>NC_068997.1:13487415-13492174 GCF_001194135.2 Octopus bimaculoides
ATATATATATATATATATGCATATGTATATATATGCATATGTAAGTGGGTGTGATGTGTAGTGTGCATGTAGTTGTGTGTTTGTATGTTTGTATGTTTGTATGTGTATGTGTGGGTGTGGGTGTGGGTGTGTGGGTGTGTGGGTGTGTGTGTGTGTGTGTGTGTGTGTGTGTGTGCGTGGTCAAAAGCAATAAGGAAAGACATTACGGAGCACACAAACATAACAACCTTCACTGCTCTACTGGCGAATTTGCACAAATGACTAATCTCGTGTAGCTTTTAGCTATAAAATCTCATCATTGCTTTAGCGACAGGCAAAATTGATTAGGCCCTCATATACATGTACTTATAGGCGTACATGTAGACCTGCTTACGTACCGTACACACATACAGAACATATACACATACATACATACACACACATAAATATATGTACTCATACATAGATGAAAATATCTATATGTTTATGTATATATATATACTATACACAGGCACACAGAGACACTCACAAAGACCTACGTACACACACAGATAACACATGCATATATATATATATATATGAAAGCATACATACATACAAAATCAATCATTCTATCAATCTATCTATTTATCTATCTATCTATCTATCTATCTATCTATCTATCTATCTATCTATCTGTCTGTCTGTCTATCTGTCTGTCTATCTATATATCTCTCTATCTATCTCTTTATCTTTCTATGTATATGATATCAATTTCTCTTTCTTCTCTCTCTCTCTCTCTTTCTGTACACACACACACACACACACACACACACACACACACACATACACACACACGCGCACATACACATCTACCCATTCTCGACATTATAAAACTGCGGTTATCATTATCTCGTTGCTTATCAATACCACTTACTGCCGCATATATTCTACACATTGCTTGCAATCACCCTCGCGTTCATTGCTTATATACTAACTGGAAGCTTAACTAACTCCTTCATAACACTACAACCATACATCTGAAACATATACAGCGTCATAGTCACTTCAGTACATTAACTACGCAATCATTTATTTCTATTATGAACAACATTATCGTTACGTTATCAACCAACCACACACATATATTGACGTCTTCATCACCATAGCCATAATCGTCCTCATCATCAGTTATAGCTGCAAGCCTATTGTTTTCTATATCATCAATACCTATAAACAAAACCTTCGACATCTCCATCATCGTCGTCGTCATCGTCGTCGTCATCGTCGTCATCGTCACCGCTGCCATCATCATTATCATCACGATGGTGGTCGTCACGATGGTGGTCGTCACGATCGCAAGCTCAAACTACTCCGAGAACGATGAGAGCACTTTGTGTACAAAATTTGATAGACTGAAACTGTGTTGAACAGAGGGAGGGAGAGACAGAGTGAGATAGGTAGGTAGGGATAGATATAGAGAAGGAGAGAGAGAGAGAAAGAAAGAGCAGAGACAGAGTGAGATAGGTAGGGAGAGAGAGAGAGAAAAATATCGTTGCTGGCTGATTTGCTATGTCATGTAGTTTCCCGCCACCATCACCGCCACGTTTCCACTCGATATCTCTATCTGTGATTACTATATTAGAATGTTTCGGGCCTAGATTTCCTGTGAGATGAAAATAACCATCCTTCCGCTCACCAGTCTTGAAAGGTCTGACAAATCTCAGTGACTGTAGTCTCTTCTCCACTGACCAAATTATACATAGGTTCGTCCGCCAGAATCACGACGACCCTCGACTCGTTCTTTAAGACCACTGCTGACTTATTTATTCGATGACTAAATTTAACGTGAAGAAGAGAAGAAATGCGCGCCATCAACTTGACACTTTTACCGTGACCATCGTTTGTCCATTCCAACGGACCAAGTCAAGAACATCAGGAGATGTAGATAGACGCAGTGCATGCCCAAAGTGCCTTGTCTGCCCCACATTGCTCTCTGCATCCCATAATGCACTGCCAACATTACTTTTTTTCTGTTTTGAATCCTTACGGTTTCTTTCTTGCCGCAGAGTCGGCCAGATAAAGGTTCCCCATGCATAGGCAGATAAACCAAACCATAATAGGTAATTCAGCCATTGCTGGGATGCCGACAGTTTCTACAACACCGTGTTAGAGTAGATCTCAGAGCAACATTGGCTGAGTTGGTTCCATACTACTCAAAACATTGGTGTGCCCGAACTGCGCACACGCACACGCACACATACATACACATGGAGAGGTCATGCTATTTTCTATTCGAATGCGTCAATAAACAGAACACAGCAGAAAACATACGCAAGTCTAACTACATGGAATCAGTAAAAAGAAAGTAAAATGGAGAGAATGGAGCAGAGGAGGTGATGGAGAGAGAGAGGGGGGAAGAGAGAGATAGAGAGAGAGAGAGAGAGCGAAAGGATGGAAGAGAGAGAAAGGGGGGAAATGAAGAGAGGAGTGAGGAGAGAGAAACGCGAGAGGGCAGCCCTAGAGAAAGACTCAGGTAGAAAAAGTGATTTGTTTATTTGCTGGTCAAATCTGTATAAACAAAAATGTTGCCAGAGGATCGATACAATCGTGTTAAGCTTAGTCTAGCTCTACAATATTTAATGGGTCCTTATTGTATTTTAATTGTTGGTATGCCATTTTAGGAAGAGGGACTTGGTTGCTATTTCTACCAGATGGATACACCATCTTAGAAGAAAGACGAATTAGATAATGTGGCTTTGATTTACCTGCAAATAGGAAGGAAATAGATAGAACTGTCGTAACCGAAGCATCCTCGATCGTAGCTCTGCTCAAACTGGGGCTAAATACCAACTCCTTAGTCGGATCAAGGAGTTGCAGATGTGGACGGTTGATACAAAAGGAAGGAGTCAACTCAAGAAACAAACACAGTTAAAGAATCTTGGAAACTTTGGGCTTCATACAATAACAGATAAACTTCTGAAATATTCGAGATCTCGCACATGTTTTTGTCGTAGTTTAGCGATTAATTCTGTCGATTTTCATGTGGTTGGCATGGATATAAATATTTTTGTCTGTTTGTTATTGTTGCTCTCTTCGATGATTTTATTTAGTATTGTTGTTCTTGCATTTCCTGCTAGGGCTCTCGATCAGTGTTACTCTTGTTCTTATTGCTGTTATCATTCGTGTTTCTAGTCCTGCCATCTTTTATTTTCTGCTTGACTGGACAGGTACGATGGATCTATAGAGACTGACTCTACATGAAGACAGCGAACTAGTTGCACATTTACGTGTGCATGATAAAGTAATACTCAAAATATATGTGTATCTGTATGAATGAGAGAATGTGGATGTGTATCAGTACATTTGGCGCATAGCAAAAGGAAAGTCCATTAAAAAAAAAAACAACAGAAAATAATATATGCATATATTATATATATACACAATCACACTCATAAGCACACACAGCATGCCAAGACACATACGCAAAAGCACATTATGTACACACCTTCTCCCACCCACTCAAATATTTTCACTTCGTATATTCGTGTATATGCATGTCAAGTGATTATTAGTGGGCTCACACGTGCGCGTGCCTCTGTTTACACTTCTAAGTAGATATTATGCTTATCATATCTATATAATATATCATACATTTATACTGTGTCATAGAGTTTCAAATGCTTCCTTCTAATACCTTTATTCGTTAATAAACACGTTGTAATATGTATATGTATATATATACGTATGTGCATGTGTATATATAAATGTATATATGTATTATGCACACGTACACACACACACAAACAAACACACATATATATATATAGATAAATAGATAATACCTATACTTGTAATTATTTATTTGGTTGCATGCATATGTGCATATATGTATATGTGGGGGAACACATGCACACACAGGCGCGCGCACACATATGCATATATTATACACACACACACACACACACACACATATATATATATATATACACATATGTGTGTATATGTGTATGTGTGTAAATATATGCATACATATATATATATATATATATATATATATACACATACATACATACATACATATATACATGTATATGTATGTATATACAAATATCTATGTATATATGTGTATGTGAGTGAATATGAATTTTCAGGTGAGTAGGTGGCGGAAAAGATTTCAGGTGTGAAAGTACGTGAGGTGGTTGGGCGTGTTATGGCTTGGCGTCTAACTAAGCAAGCCAATCAACATTGCCATGCAAGTCTCATATTACGAGTCAATATGCACGTGCAAATGACAGCCGAACCAGAGCTAGCGAAGCAATTTCCACATCACTACCTCTATTAATTCCTGTCCCCATATATGAGTGGATTTGTGTAAATGTGTACCCGAGTGTGTTTCTACATTTACATATGTGTCTGTGTATGTGTGTGTATGTATAATATACATGTTCATATATTGAAGTATATATTAAGTATACATATACAAATATATTCATGCATACATACACATATAGACACACACATACAGACACACACATACACATATGTATTATGTATTTCCATTGATATACTCATAGTACACATGCAGTACACACACACACACACACACACACACACACACACACACACACACACATATATATATATATATATATATATATATATATATATACATATACATGTATGTATATATATGCAGTATATATATACATTCTATATATATAGGTATATACAATATATATAGTATATAGTACATATATAAATATATATATATATATACATATATATAAATATATATATA
>NC_068997.1:13492499-13497193 GCF_001194135.2 Octopus bimaculoides
ATATATATATATATATATATATATATATATATATATATATATATATACTTTTATTACTATTATTATTATTATTATTATTATTACTAATTTTGCAACATATTTCATGCTGACTTTGCGGGGGGAAATGCAAAGCCAAATTTGAAATAATTTCATAATGCGCAAGTTTATAATTAAAAAAATACTGTTGAATCTTTAACCTTCATAATACATTTTCTTCCTTTATATTGACATCTTTTAATTGTAACATTTTTCTAAAATTTATTTTAAATTTCGCAATTTTGTTTTTATTGTTCTCTGTAATATATGTGTGAATTCTTAAAATAATGCTGTTTTATAAATGATTCTGGTATCAGATCAAAAACGAAATCCCTGTTTTTATTTTATTTTAAATTGTAAATATGATTTGTTTTAGAACGAGATAAAAGTTTTCTCTCGTAGATATGATTCTGTTGTTAAGAAACTTGCTTCCAAACCATGTCACCATTGCGTGATACTTTGTGCAAGGCTGTCCTACTCTGGCCTCGGGTCGACCAAAGACTTTTGAGTGAATTTGGTAGAGGAAAACTAAAAGAATGCCGTTGTGCGTGTATGTGTGAGTTTGTAGATGTGTGTGTGTTCTTGAGTGTGTCTGCTTGTGTGTGGATCTTTGTGCTGGTTTTGTCCCCGCCAACTTATGAAAACCAGCGTTTCATTTATTCTGTCCTCATGGCGTAACTTTATCACAACAGAGATCGATAGAAAAAAATGGTATCAAACTTTTGAAAATTAAAATTTGGGCGCGTTTTAAGCAAATTACGGATTTGCTTAAAATTGTAATATTCCTTTAGTTTGCATAGTGTACTTAAAAGACTAAATAATTTTAATTGCTAATTAGTGTCTTCAGGTGAAACATTGTACATTATACTGGTTAGAGAGATGGCATATAATCAATAAAGGAGCGTTTATGTGGGTTTCTTCTTTCGCTAGAAAATGCAGCAAAATTTTATTTTTTAATTCATAACCTAACATTTTAAAATGAAAATCAGAAAAATTACTAAGGACATTTTCAATAATGTACTCTTTGATAAATATGATTTTAAAAAATATGATGGCCGTGGCTTGAAAATATTTGGTACATTGTTCCACTCAGACTATTCTTAACGGAAGCAAAGTAACAGCAGCAGCCACAGTCACATCAATTACTTCACTCTAATATTAATCTAATAAAGGATAGGAATTAATTAATTCGGCTCATTGCCATATTTAATTAAACAACGTCGATTTTAGGATCAAATAGAGTTGTTAATTAGCAATTTTTCCTACTGAAGTACATTGCTTCTAATTAATAAAACTGCAGCCTGTTTTTGACGACAGATACGCAACAGTACTAAAAATACCAATAACTCGAGGCCAACAATATAAAACGAGAGAAGGACATTGGCGTAACTCAAATTATTTGATTGTAATATTTATACTTTAAAGAAGGCGAGTTAATTTGTTCTTTGCATAGCTATAACTATGACTGGTTTACTTAATCCGTCAAACAGTAAACATCCTTGCCTGGGGATTGGGTGGGTACCAACGAAGATAACCGACCGAAGCTGCCTCGAACAGACGTTGGGTACTCACTATGTTTTCTTCAAACCGCTGAGAAATAAATGTCAAATCAATTTCAAATCCCGTGTTGGAAAAGATGTTAATTTTTAGGTGTTTTCGATAAGAAGCGTGCACTTTCAGGATTGATCTGAATTTAAACAACAACGACAACAATAAAAACAAAGAAACAAAGAGACTGACTGCTATTTTATGCTAGTAGTTTGACTAGTTAGAGACATCAGTCAAATCTTTCTTAGATCACTGCTTACCATTTTTACAAATGGTTACTTTGGGTGTGAACTTCAGTTCTTTGCATATAGGAGTAAGTCAAGTCATATATGGAATACCTTTGCTCATAGGCTGAATATGGACACAAAAATAGCAACAACCACTTTAATAAAATATCCCTTTGTTGTCTATTAAAGGATCAGAGTTAGCCCGGAAATAATCAAATCCCTTCCTCCTACAATTACAAATTGTCAAAAAATCCCTAAGTGGGTTTTTACACTTTATTTATATTATAAGATGGATAATGTAAAATCATACAAATATTGTTATAGATTGGATGGATCGAACTGTTAATGAAACACTTGCACTCGTATTTGACTGCGATATTATATCAAAACAATAAAATATTTAGTTTATTAATTAGTTAATTATTATTTGTTATGTATTTGACTTCCTTTGTAAAAGAAAAGAATTGATATAATCTTATGGCATGTAGTTTAAAATAAGCTGTATTTATTTCTATTTTTTTAATGTTCGGCTTGGACTTGCAAATGTATTAAGCTATTACTTAATATTTCAATACACTTAACAATTACGTTATTTTAGTTGGAAAGTTCAAAGTTTAAATTCGAACGTTTGTTGTTATCGAAAATGAATTTTAGTGTGCTTGGAAGAGAACGATCACATGTTTTAGTGCAGCATTTATTACTGATAATTCCATGTGGCTCCACTGAAGCTATTAACGTATATACCAAGCTTGAGCACTTTATGCATACAAAATGATCGGATAATAGCTAGGAATTTACATATCCATATCGAGAAACGTGAGCTTACTACTAATGTGCATATATGTATAAAGACAGTTATTATTATATCCGTTAACAAATATATGCGTGTACATACAAGTGCATACGCATATATAGATCAATAGGCTGACACATAGTCAAAGATACACACGAATATGTATGTGTGTGACTATGTATGTATGTGTGTATGTATCTATTTATCTATCGATCTATCTATATATACATACATATATATATATATATATATATATATATATATATATATATATATATACATACACACATCTGTCTATCTGGAAAAAAGATAGGCAGACAGGCGGATAGATAGATAGGGAGATAGACAGACAGACACAGAAAGACAGATAGAGAGAGAGAGACAAATAGATAGATAGATTGATAGATAGATACTAGACATAACATGTGCATCACATCGCAAATATTAATTCATCAAAAACAAGGCATTTATCAAGGGAAGAGCTAACAGGAAATTCAAAATATATTAAATTAGAATTATGACAACGTCTACATAAAAAGCAAAATGAGATTCGATATATCTCGAATATACCACACTCCCATACAAAATAGTTAAGTGCAAATTTAACGCTATACATCTACTCACATATACATATACACGCATATACGCATATCCACATACATACATACATAAATATATATTATATATGTACATACATATTTATATACATACATGCATATATATATATACATACATGCATATATATATATACATACATACTTTCATACCTACGTACACACATACACATATTGGTTTCTAGATGGATAAATGGATACCTATATATAGATACTTGTATAAACAGAGTAATTATTGTTTGATAATTTTAGCTCCCTAAACTAGAGCAATGCTAGGATTCGATTTTAAGCATTTACTACATACCCATAGCTAGATAACTGGTTACGGAAGCAATATTATTGATATATATCAGAATACTATGCTAAACATAACTGACGTTACAGCAGCAAATCCGATAACGTAGAACACTACTGATCTACAGTCAACTTCTGGGCAGAAAATTCTGTTTGAATATGACTTCTACCATTAAAAAAATATGTGTTTTTACAGGAGTCAGATATATTGGTAAGGATCATTACGAGGAGGAAGTTTGAAAAATTAAATACATATAAGTGAAAATAGCCACGCACGTATATTATACGATAAAGAGAAAAATCCACACCGCAACAGCTTTTTTCCATTTTCTCACTTGTAGTGAAACGATAAAGGATAAAGTTGGCGCCATTCGGAGCATAGAAACTCGATGCGATCTCTTGGAAACTTTAACGATTCTAAGATTTAGCTGTTTGATTTATTCATATATATACATTTATACATGCATATAGATACAAACACATACACTTACACATATTCATGCATGTATATATATGTGTGTGTGTGTGTGTGTGTGTGTGTGTGTGTGTGTATGTGTGTGTTAGACAGAATGAGATAACAACGCGAAGGCTGCGGGGAGTTTTCAGGAAATAGTCTTACAGCTGTTTCTGGGATATCGTGGATATCCCTCCATCAGAAACGTTGTGAGAATGTTATATAGAGGAAAGATATGAGTTCGGATTGTTATGGAAAAGGAGGAGATAGGGAATATTTATATATATACGATGGACTCTCCTGTCGCCAGATGACGTATGAGTGTTCGGCAATTTCTTACCGAACAACCAAACATGATTTGTTTATATTGATCAAATGTTTGTGTACACATAAGCTTGCTCCCGCCATCAGATCCACATAACCTGTGTAGGTACGAAGGGTGACACATGTGAGATGAAGAAATGATCGCAGCGCAACCTGAAAGGCAGTGCTTTGCTCAAGAACACAACGCAACGCCCGGTCTGGTTTGCACATATTTGGAAAAAGTATGATCATTTAGTGAAATTATTTTATATCTATACCAGAGTCTGTTGTTTTAACCTGCCATGAAATATTTTGAAATGTATTCTGTTCGTGTTCGTTATGTTACAGCACAATTATGCATGTACATATGTGTGTGTGTGTGTGTGTGTGTGTGTGTGTGTGTGTGTGTGTGTGTGTGTGTGTGT
>NC_068997.1:13498226-13505624 GCF_001194135.2 Octopus bimaculoides
ATATATATATATATATATATATATATATATATATATATATACATACATACATATATTGGTACATTTTGAATATTGCTCAAGTCATCTCAATAAACTCGCTTGCCTCTCATATTAAATAGAATAAACCCTTTCCTTCATAAAAAACATCTAAACCTCAGAATGATGAAACGCGTCTCATTTTTCTTTCGGTATATGGCTAAGCGTAATATTCCTCGTTCCTGTTTCTTTATCCCCATCTTCTGTTTTTCTCATATACATTTTATTTATTTATTTTTTTTTTTTTTACAGCCCTCATTCTTCCTTCCTAAGATTTAGCTTAGAGATCTAAATATTAGACTAACCTGCACAACATTAATACTTCCCAATTTTATTTCAGCACATCCGTTGCTTCAATGATAGTTTTTTTCACATATTTTCCTATTATTTCGGACATGAGGGACGACGAAGATTTTCTGTGAAATCTCTTATTGTTTTTACAATATTTCGATGAACACTGCATCTATTGCTCTAGGCAGTCTGGCATCGAAAGACCTTGTTTCCTTTCGCCCTGGTGAATATTTCATATATTTCAGAAATGCACATTTGCAAGGCTACCCTTATAGCATTTGTGGATTGAGGCGGGGATATGTCAAGTCAAAAGTTTATGGGTTTAGCTAGAGAGAGAGACGAAATGAATGGCTTGTTATATATAAATGTATTCTAGCGATATAACTCGCTTCAATACTTTATATGAGAAACCACATTTTGAAAATAATATAATCTTTGTTTATTTCTATCAGTAGAGATAGGTGCTTAATAAAGAGGCGCAAAGTTATTGAATGACAACGAGGATTCATTCACACACACATACATATTTATATAATATGTGTTTGTGAGTGTGCATATATGATGTGTGTGTATATAATGTATATATTGGATTCATTTATTTGTATCTTAACGTTATAACAGTGTCGGTTATGAAAAGCAAATTCTAATAGAGTTTTATATAGTATTCCAAACTCCTAGTTATGCCCACATACACGTAAATATTCGTAAGCATATTAAAGAATTTTACGTGCTTGGCAATGGATTCGATCTGAGATCAAATGTTGGGATAGATGTAAGTGCATCGTAATAGAGACATGATGACCACGTAAGTTACACATCCAATTATATATATATATCAGTAGTTGGTTGCAGTGAACACTCCTCGTGGTCTCATTGTAAAAGGTGGATTAAATTACCTTTTTTCTGAACACTTGGGTTGGTGTTCAAGTAAATGTCAACAATCTCTGTTACATCCCACGTCGGGGTTATAACGTAGTCAAAATCCGGTAGAGTAGTTAGAGATGGTTTACATATTTTTGAAAGAGGTGATAGAATTTGGTAGATAGAACCTGGGCGATACTCCGTCAGGCAGAATATTGTTTGGCTATACACAAGAACATAAAGAATATTACCAGAAAGTAAATTTTTCATCATTAGGGGCACTACTGGTGTCCGGGATGAGGGAAACAGTCACACGTCCTATGTGTAGTCATTGAGTCCTGGGCCCTGCTCTTCATTTTTCACGTGAAAAGAAAACAAAAGCTGCATTGCAAGCAGCATCGAAAGAGGGTAACATTGTATTAACAAACCAAAGACCGCTTTGGTTAATTTATTGTTTTTTTTTTGTATATTACAAACGATCTTGGTGTGATTTGAAATACGAACTCGGGAAAAGTGCCACATATGCTGTGTGAAAATTATTCAACGTCTAATGTTATTACAGCCAACACATATGGCTATTATGTTTTATCATTATTACACATCTTTTCTAAACAATTTCAAAAGCAGAGCAATCCGAATATAAAATATATCATAAATGTTATTCATCTGCTTTAAATATTTACTAATATGTTAAATTTAATTGGTGTGAAAGTCTCATTTTAACCAATTCGTGATATTTCACAAGAAAATAAGTAGCTATTAACCAATGTTGCTTATCGTTTGCGTGTTGTCTTTCATTTTTTTTTTTGTCATGGCGTTTAGTATCCTGACAGTTAAAAGAGTTCATTTAACTTCAAAGATGAAAAGAGAGTGAAGCAATGATAACTTTAAGCATATTGGATTACCTACCATTAAGCAAAAGATGGCAGACAAATTTTCATCCATCGCAACAGCCATTTTTACATTGATGTGTGTTTATTAATATGTAACATTCACACACTTAAACACACATGTATAAGGATATTACGAATACTAAAAGCATATTATTTTTTTGAATATTTGATCTAAAAAATAAAATAAAAACCTTTCTTTTATGCATTTCAAACTTATAATCTGGAAGAGAATCTAAGCTTACTATCAAAGTGTTAACTTGAAAAAAATAATAATATATCAATATAAAAAGACAAACAAAAAGAATTCTCAATAGGTAATTTTAATCTGTTTTTTTTTTCTAAAGATGCACATCATTTTGTTCTCTCGTTAATGTTACAAGATGGAAAACAAATTAACCCAACACCCCAATAAAAAAAACTATAATACATAAGAAAAACTTACATTACGATATCTATGGATATTTTATGGCTCACATTGAATCTCAGTTTTCTAACCTTAGTAATTGCTTTCCATTACAACCTACATATGTAAATTTATTGTTGAAATTGGTTGAAAATGTGGTGTACAGACTCGTTCTTCATTCTTAATTTTTTATCAGATATTTTTTTTCAGATTCTCTTTAAACCAGGGTAAAATATGTGTATGTACTTTTGCCATATCCTAGTGACATATTTCTTTCAAGTTCAACGATTTGTTGCGTCCGTCGTACGTATAAATTAGCAAACGTTCTATGATGATGATGATAAAGATACTACTACTACTACTACTACTACTACTACTACTACTACTACTACTACTACTACTACTACTACTACTACTACTACTACTACTAATAATAATAATAATAATAATAATAATAATAACAACAACAACAACAACAAAAGTAATAATAATAATAATAATAATAATAATAATAATGATTCCTTCTATCTTAAGCACATGTGCCGAAACTTGTGGAGTAGAGGGTCCAGTTGATACTATCAACCCCAGTAATTGACTGATTTATTTAATTGGGCTGGAAAGAATGAAAGGCAAAGTTGACGGCAGGATTTGAAATCAGAACGGAAAGAGGCGGAGGCTTTTTCCGACACCCTAATGATTCTGCATCTCACAACTCGCTATAATAATAATGATAATAATAATAATAATAATAATAATAATAATAATAATAATAATAATAATAATAATAATAGTGTAGGTGAGGACAGATAATAGCTATTCCAAGTTGGGACTGGGAGAGATATTTAAAAGAGTATACAGTTGAAGAACATTGTTATGTATAAAAGGAAATTGGACAAGAAATACCAGAAAGACCAATGACAATCAAAAATGAAAAATAAAAAGGAGAAAGGAAATAGTTGCGAGGGTGACATCGAGTGAAATGATATCATACAGAAGTAAAGGTGCTTCCCTCAATGCTTAAAAGAGACATGAATTAGGGATAGAAAAAGAATACTGGTCTTGAGAGGAACGGAAAGTGAAACACTGCATAAGGCAGTTAAGAAATGCTATTAACGAAAATCAAAGTGAAAATATAACAAGTGTAAACGACCTCATAATCTGCACAGGCTCTCTTGCGGTAGAAATATGGTAGGGGTTAAAATTCACGCATAAAAAAAATGAGGCAAAACTCGTGGTGGAAACGGAGCGTTGTCGAAGGAAGGTGAAAAGCTCAATAACTATATAGGATGGATAAATACAATAACTGAAATGACGACGAAGGGAAAATTTAGGAAGAAGTTCCAAAGAAAGTATAACATCATCGGAAGATACTTAAATGCATTGAATGACTTAACTGCAATTTCTTCCTTTTTGAATTCATGAATGAGTGAGCTGAATTTCAATTGAAACAAGGATAACAACTCAAAACTCAATTCCATTTGGTTTGTAGAGGATACATGTTGGCCGTTTTCAAAGTGATATGACTCTAAAAGTTGTAGGTGGGGAGAATCATTCATTGTCGCATTTCATGCACCACAGATGGTATTCTGGCATGCGGCAGCAGGGAGAAATTTATTAAACCGTTATATTTTAAATCAGAATATGATTGTTGGTAATGTAGAAATTCTCCGTGTGACAGAAGTCGCAGGATTGCGACGTATATTTTTATTGCTGCATATTTGTTTTATATCATACTTCGTCGTACACGAATGAACACAAATAGAACGAATTAATTTCTACTTGCCGACAGAAACCCATACGTTTCCTTTGGGAATTTAGATAAAGTTTTCTTGAATGCATATCAGGTGACAAAAACGAGCTTCACCACTAGAATGAAATGCACAACCTACACAACCTAGACTAAACTTATTACTTATCAAGCGCACGATAGACCTTCTGAATGTAAATCAGGTTATGGCTATTGGTGTTGTTTTAATGAAAGATGTACACATCTAGGAAATTCCATAACTCTAATGCGAAATGCTTATTTCCAGGATTCTTGATGTCTTAGTTTCTTGGAATATTAGCATCAAAAGTTTAGCAGTTACGCCTATTTCCGCTCAAAACTGCAATATCAGGTTTTACAGTTTTATATTTAAGAGATGAGCAATTATGTACATTATTTACATTATTTACATTTGACGGATAGTTGTCCTCACCTTGATTCATGTTAACACACCATATGCCCATGGGCATAAGGCATAATGGTTAAGAGCACGGGCTACTAAACCCAAGATTCCGAGTTCGATTCCAGGTAGTAACTTGAATAATAATAATAATAATAATAGTAACAATAATAATAATAATAATAATAATAATAATAATAATAATAATAATAATAATAATAATAATAATAATAATAATAATAATAATAATGATGATAATAATAATAATAATAATGATAATGATAATAATAATAATAATAATAATAATAATAATAATAACAACAACAACAACAACATCGAAAAATACCTTAGGAATGAGAACTCAGGTCCGAAATTTCCCCATGACACCTGATGAAGGCTGGAGAGTATATCAGCCAAGACGTTGTGTTAACAACAAACAAGATGAGGAAAAATACCCGTCAAATGTAAATAATGGAATTAAAATATCAGGTTTTTTGGAGATTTAAATAGTTTCATCCATTACTCAATCGAACGATCCGTTGTCTCTGACTATGCCCGAAGGTTTTGCACCCTTTTTCGCTCTACAGACCCCATCTAATATTACCACCAACATGTTTAGTGTCAACCATCACATTCTGCTAAATGCTGTTTTAAAATTGTTGTACTTCGGCAGTTCATAACTTCTTTTTGCAAAATATTTTGTTCAGAAATTATCAACATGTCTCTCGGTATACAAACATTTCAATGCTTTGATAATGATATATGGATGGTCAGCGTAATTTTTCAGGGGGTCTACTTTGACATGTTTAAGGTTATCAAAGCCACCGTTCTGAGGTACTTCCAGCTCTTGTGTTTCGGGAAGATTTGAACCAGTAGCTGATTGTTAGTCTCGAATCTGGTTCATAATTCGAGTGCGTGGCCCTTTGTATTCCGGTCAATGATCAATACAGTTTGTATATTGCTTTATAATCACTGAAACATGAAAAGAAAGGAAAAAACACTACAATCCGTTGTTTAGATATGTTTCTTTATGATATATACTGACATCAGTTAATGTCTCTGACACGTTTACATTACATCCGTTAGTGTTGGCAAAACCAGCATTATCTCTGACCTAGAGAATAACTCCTTGAAACTGTAAAGTTTCATAACTACTTATGATAATTTTTGATATTATATCAGTGTATTATAACATTCTGTAATAAAAGTTAATTATCACTATACGCTATTAACTACTTCACTAGGTCTTTGAACCCCATGATTTCTATAATTGTCATTAAATCCTATTGCATTGGTCATCAATCTTGGGACAGCGGAAATCTCGGACTCGATGTAATAACTGAACTTTGCTAATATCAAATTCGTTATACAAGCACTTTTGAGTCGTTTTCAGTGTGAATTGTGAATTATACGCACGCACACATACATACATACATACATACATACATACATACACACACACATATAGTGTGTGAGTGTAAGATCACTTTTGCATAAATATGTATGCGTGTGTTGTGTATGTGCATATATGAGATATATATTACACATGATACTATGTGTGTGTATGCTTGCATATAGTTTTGTTCTCAAATGATTCACAAGTGAGTAACGAAACTGTCACGAAAATAATATATACGTAGAAAATATTTCTATTTACTATTTAGTACACACACACACACACACACACACACACACACACACATACACACACATGAATAAAGAATAGTTATATAGATGTATATGTGTGTGTGTAGGTGTGCGTACGTGTAAGTGCGTGTGGGGGTGTGCTTCTTTTCTCTATATGTGAGAGTGTGTGTGAGTATGCTCATATTAAATGGTCTAATACTTTTACAAACCTAATTTGTGCCAAGTAGTACATCAGTACATCTATTTTCAATTCTATTATAATTGCCTTAACTCAATCATTCTCTACCACTCTCTTTTTATCTTCCTCTGTCTTTCACTCACTATCATTCCTTTTCTCTCGTCTCTCCCTCTGCCTCTCTTGTATATATCCTGTCTTAGATTTTCCCTATTCTTCCTCATTTTCGACAATACAACTAAGAATATCATTTTGTTATTTAAACGTATCAAAATTCCGGCGGCTATTTTCCTATAATTTTCTGTCCAAATGAACGATTCCAAGAGTTGCTTCGCATATTTTTACCGTTCTTTCCTAATTCTTCTATTTCCTTCCTTATTATTGCCATCTATTATTTTATTCTATTCCATTTTCTTCAATGTTGATATGTTAGATCTGAATTCTTTTGTTAATCTGATTCCAGCCATTGTAAACTTTCGATTGCTACTATCGTGTTTTAAATGCAAAACATAAGCGAGTAAAATCTCTGAGAAGTACACGTATGTATGTGTGTGCAAACATAGAGCTGGTGCTGTGCTAGCTATTCGATACTGACATTGAGTATACACCCATCCACATACATACATATATACTCTCACTCAAATATATATAAATACGCATACACATATACACACACATATATATATATAGATAGATAGATACTAACATATATATATACATACATATATACGGCACATTAATTGACAATCGCCTGATTATATATATAGACATATGTATGCATACCTAGATACATCGTATATATATGTATATACATACATAATACATGTATATAGATATATAGACATAAATACACATAAATATATACATATATATATGCATACATATATATATACATACATGTATATATATATATATATATATATATAT
>NC_068997.1:13505708-13511023 GCF_001194135.2 Octopus bimaculoides
ATCTAAGATATATAAGAAAAAAACAATCACCTTAGATCGACTTCTCATAATGTGAATTCCAGCCAATAAACTTTTCAATGATTTTACCTATTAAAATCAAAAGATCCACAGAATAAAATGCCAAGAATTTAGTTTTCCAAGCAAACATCCTCATCTTTAAATATATTTATATTTTGGTACTAGCTTTTTTTTTTTTGAGCAATTTTATAAGAAAATTTCTTCATCCCGTGTCTTATTGAAATTCGTTTTTTTTAATAACTATTCCATTCTTAATTTTTCAAGCACTTCATCATCATCATCATCATCATTATCATTATTATTATTATTATCATTATTATTAACAAGATTTTTTTTGTTACTGTTTTTCTCTTTGTTGTTGTCGTTCTTACTCATGTAGGTTCACGTGGGAAAACTACATTATTGTCATTCTATTCTTTGGATAGTTTTTTTCTTTCTAGATTTTTTTTCTTCCTTATTTCAATAAGTTACTTTTTTTTTATTTCAAAAATTTCTTGAAAATGTCGTTTAATTTTCTCCGGTTTGAGTTCTGATTTTGAAAAGAAAATTTAAAACGAAAGAGAAAAAAAACATGATTTTTAATAATTTTGCAACATATTTCTACTTAACTTCTTCTCCTCCTTTGACATTTTGTTATTTCTGTTGTTGTTGTTGCTGATACTGTTCTTGCGCTTCGTTTCTTCATATTCAAACCTCTCTATTCTATTTCTGTAGTGTTCATTTATCCTTTTGCAATATCATTCTCTGTCTATCTAACTTGTTTGTATTTTTCTCTTTCCTTTCAGACATCACTCTTTATTTAAATATGTTATATTATATTGATTTTGCTTCTTGTTTTCCTTTCTAATCTTATAGCTATGTGTAAGTTGAGAAGCGGTTCAATTGAAATGTTAATCGCTCCTGTTGTTGTTGTTGGTGGTGGTGATGGTGATGATGGTGTTGTTGTTATATAACGTCGATTGTGAACGACGAAAAATAAATGTAAATCAAGAATTACTATTTCGAAAATGGTAAAATAAATTAATAACATTAAAAAAAACTGTGACAAATGATTTGAGTAAAAGTAAAGTTTATGCAACACGGTAGCTTTAGAAAGACTAAAGTCGCCGCTGAAGAAAAATATACTCTCGGCGAACTGGCAGAAACGTTAGCACGCCGGGCGAAACGCTTAGCGGTATTTCGTCTGCCATTACGTTCTGAGTTCAAGTTGCACCGAAGTCGACTTTGCCTTTCATCCTTTCGGGGTCGATGGAATAAGTACCAGTTACGCACTGGGGTCGGTATAAACGACTTAATCTCTTTGTCTGTCCTTGTTTGTCTCCTTTATGTTTAGTCCCTTGTGGGCAATAAAGAAATAAGAAAAATATACTCTCGGATGTGCCCAGTTCGCAAACTGGCTGAATTTATACGGTCTAATGAAAACGCAGGAGATATGAAAAATCCGAATCCCTTTTAATTAGAGCGATCGTAGTTTTGTGTCTGTTTCCAAAAACATGATATGTAATTGTCTGTATTGAAAGCCATAGTGTTAAACTTACACGCCTCCAATGATCAAATCCTCTAAGAACAGTTCGCAGCCAAACGTTAACTGTCGATTTACACTATGTCACTTGATTTACATCGATAATGCTCTCAGAAGAAATATGACATTAAAGATAAAATTACGCATATCAATGCGTTTAAGCTTAACTTGGACCCATGTTGGTAGTCAAGTGAAATACATTGTTTTGTAAATCTATTAACCTTAACCTTTCATTGCACTTGCTTGTCTTTGGGAGAAAGAAGCAGATAGGAACCATCTCAAAATGCTAGCAAAGGTTTAAGTTTAACGAAGGCTACCGAAATAGAATTTAGTAATATTATCTCAGGTACTGGATTGTGATTTCAAATGGAAATGGAGACAGACGAAAGAAATACTGTAATGCTTATCCGATACCTCAACTTTTTAGCCAGTCCACTTCGCTGGCTACCGCATCATGTTGGTCACCTAACTAAGCGACTAAGTTGCTATTTTATTCTGGAAGGATGAAAGGAAAAGTAAACTTCGACAGGATCTGATGGAATAAGTACTACAAGGCAATGCATCTGATACACTTACGATTTTGCCAGCCCACCCGACTTTTTAAATCCTTTCATCGAAGTATGGTAAAGTGGCGCTAAAACCGTGGAGAGCATAATGAAAGCAGCTGATGTACAACGATTGAGGATGGAGTAATCAAATTCGATTTGTGCCTTATATGCAAATACTTGTGGAAAGAGTCAAAGAGTCAGTGTATGTGTACGATGGGTATGACACAGATTCCGTCGTCTTTTGAGACATTTAAATTCACTTAATTTACCTACAGTTGTAGAGAAGGTGATAGTTTCTGTCACTGATCTGCTCCTCCAAGATTTCATTAAACCATGGAGAAATTCTAGGCGATTTTTCTGAGGTGGTTATGGATAGAAATTTATTTAAATTCGTGATAATAAGCGTAACAATGCCATAAGAAAGAAGGTATAATGTAAGCTAGCGCCTCTCGTATTTAGGGTAATATTCTTGCATCATTTATTTCCGCATTACATTTTACTTCCTCGGTATATTTTTAACCCTTCTCTGTACTCTGTCATTCCTTTCTCTACCTTTTAATTCTATGAACATTTCGTAGTGATATATTAGCCTTCAAATAAGTTCGAACTAGAAAGTCCTATGTTTGAAATATGTATAAGTGTCTTAATTGTGTTGAAGGAGAAACGATTGACTACAGGATCAAGTAAACAAAGAAAATCTCTACCCTTGTAGAAATCTCTTACAACACATTAAGTGATATGACACACTGATAAAATGCTTATTATTAACATAGCACAATTTGTATTTATAACAAGGATATATATCGTAAACATTTACAGGTGAGTATACTATGACTCGTTGTTTCGTTGTTTGACCATCAGCTGTGTATGAAGGCCAGTGACAGGACACACATCGTCAACACATCATGTGTTTCCACTTGAAATTGTATGTAATCTCACGTTGTTTTGAATTTAGAATAATCAATAAATAATCAAATTTTAATTCCTCTTATTTAATGTTATTAGAACTGCTAATTTTATAAAAGCCATTGTAATTTGATATCATATTTTGGTGAGATAAATAGATATTCCTGACAAGTCACTGAAGACATTAAAGTAAGAATACATTTCCTCGAAATATCTCAACTGAGGTACCGTAGAATTAAAACGTCACACAAGCACGTAACACATTTTACAAAGTTTTAGTCTAGGTATATTCATCCCAGCCACTCGCTAATTTCACGCGCTCTGATAAAAGGCGTTGGGTGCTACTCTCTCTGATTAACCTATTAAAAATGAATGTAAACACCTCCAGAAGAACCCAGTCCATCATGCTTCTCGCGTGAAGCTGCTTCACTTCGGTTTCACAACCTTTCTGTTTTAACATATCCTTCAATTTCCTCTTCATCGTGACCATACAGTCTTGTGGCTATTCAAATATCTAACATCAGTCAATGAGTTCTAGTTACTATAAATACTTTGTAATTCTAATTGATGTTTAGAATCAGGAGAGTCCTAAGTAAAGAGATTAAACAAACCTTTGGTGACCTGAACTCTAGTAGCAACCCTACTCTATTATTTATGTAAGACTACATAAAAAAAATTATGTCCTATTTAAAATGGTAGGGTATGAGTTGGGATATATTTGGCTTCTATTTCTAGTAGGACAATCGATCATGAAAATGCTCCAGTTAATATAATTGTTGAACTGAAAATATGGAGGCATCAAGTTTCTTTCGAGTACTGCATCGGTTTGTTCGTTCAAAGCAATTATGATTAATCTTAAGTTACTGTTACTATAATTTAACAACAAAGAAAGGCAGTCTCATAACTAGCGACGGGTTAATAAACATTAATTCCGACATGAAAATGTTAGGTTTCTTGTATCCAATAGACAAGAACGATGAAAGGCAAAGATGACTTCAGGGAATTTGTTCGAATGAAGCACCGATTAACTCTCATCAATATCAGTAGATCATTATCGTCGATTTGATATCATGCAGTGTCAAAGATGTGTGACCAGGATGGAATTAAGATAAGAGAAAGAAATACGGCAAAGTATCTTTTATCCTTTATTTGTTTCAACCATTAGGCAGCGGCCATGCTGGTGCACCCCCTTGGATTTTCAGTCGAATGAATCGACCCCAGTACTTTTTTTTAAAGCCTGGTAAAATACACTATCGGTTTATTTTACTGAACCACTAAGTTACGTGGAGGCAAACACACTAACATCGGTTGTCAAACGGCAATGGCAGGAGGGAAAAGATAGACACACATATACATATAGATACATACATACATATATATGTGTGTATATACATATTCATATATAAATACATACATACATACATACATACATACATTTATATACGACAGGTTCCTTTCAGATTCCGTCTATCTAATCCACTATTCTAGAAGACACTTGCTCAAGATGTCACAGGAACCGGGAACTATGTGGTTGGTAAGCAAGCTTCTTAACACACAGCCACGCCTACGCCTATATCTTAATCAAAACTTTGAAATCTCCATTGAGAATCATCCAATAGCCTTCACACTTAATTTTTTTCGCAACACTTCCTCAAACGTGTCGGCAGTGCCGTTGGCGTAATCATGGTATAATCTATATATAATTGCAGTGTAAATTAAATATAATGAGACTTCGAATAAGTAGTTTTCTACTGTGGATCAGCTGGATAAAGCAGATCTAATTAGGTCATTAAACCAACAGGGAAAATCCTGGAAATTAACACTTGGCAGAAAACATTTACAACGAACATTAATCAGTATTATTACTTAGCCCCAAATGAGATTTGCTCCTGCAGATCTATGATAAAAGGCATTCATTTTCTACTCTAAGCACAAGGCCCGAAATTTTGGGGGAGGAGGCCAGTTGGTTAGATCGACCCCAGTACGCAATTGGTACTTAATTTATCGACTCCGAAAGGAAGAAAGGCATAGTCGACCTCGGCGGAATTTGAACTCAGAACGTAAAGACAGACGAAATAGCGCTAAGCACTTCGCCCGACGTGCTAACGTTTCTGCCAGCTGACCACCTTAAGATAAAATGCATTCCAGTGGCAAGTAGGTTGTGTTTTGTTTTTGAGATAGATTTCAAGTACTTTATAGTTTTCCCTTTTGAAGGGGTGCGGTTTCAGGCAGGTTTACCTTCTATTTCGCGCAAGCAGCTAAAGGTTTTTTTCTAATACTAGGTGTATCATGAGTAAGGTAGCAGCTAACTGTTATATATA
>NC_068997.1:13511162-13515105 GCF_001194135.2 Octopus bimaculoides
ATATATATATATATATATATATACATACATACATGTGTTAGTGTGCTTGTGTGTGTGTGTGGATGCAGTGTATGCGTGTGCGTCTTTGCTCACCTCTTGACATTCAGTGTTGGTTTGCTTTCGTCCCCGCAACGTAAGGGTTCGGTAAAAGAGACCGATAGAATAAATACCAGGATTAAAAAAAAAACAGTTAAGTAATTTGGATGATTTGTTCGACTCAACCATGACTGTAGACCAATGACTGGTACAAGGATAAAGATTTATATGTAGGAATAAGGCATTGATTTACAGTAAATTATTAGTATAAGTATCTTCATAGTATATTATGGCTTTGGCACGCGACAGACTTTTGTTTTCTGCAAAATATTCATCACTGTTGGAGTAATATGAAATTACCAAATGATTTAAATCTAGGAGAGAACGATGTGGTTTTCAGCTATATTGTAAATCTTTAATAATATATATACAAAGATGAAAGCATTTCATTCATCCTATTTAATAAGAATGCATAGATTAATATTTTAAGATATTTCTCATCACTTTTATTACTAATACACGTTCAACACGGATGAATGTTGTCAAATTGCATTAGTTTTTAATATAGGATTATCGGTTTCTATATTTAAGTAGGTATTATTTTTCTGATTTTATAATTCTCGCTATCGTGCGTGAATTTGTATTTCACTTGCATTTAGAACATTTTGAATTCTTCCTTTCAGAAGTTGATTTCTAATAATGAAACACAACTCTATCAATGCAGCTTATGTAATCACACAAGTAAGGAATAACATTTTGAATTTTCGAAATGGTTTCCATATTTTCCCTTGTTCCAACGTACTGAGCGTACAAACTTCGCATTTGCTGTTGTTTATTGATAGACATTTATTTTGTGGAATTAAATTCTGGTTTTTACATTCCACCAAGACATATTCCATGGAAAAACGTATACAGAAAATTAGAGGCTTTTCACCTATGCACTGCATATTATTTTATTTAGGAAAAACAAACCATTGTCACCCTGCAAGTGGTAAAACTGCCAACCATACATATCCTGTATTCGAGATATCTATCTCCAGCTACATTTTGGGTTGTATCTTCGATGTTTATGAGATTCACATTCTCGTATTTAGTATGAATTCGTTAATTTGCTGCCCTTGGTTGCAAAAGTATCTTTGAAATGGATGTGATATAACGGTTATTAAATTACAACATGCAACACTTTGGATAATAGCAAAAATCCCAAGGTTTTGACATAACATACGCATACACATGTATACAAATTGTTGATATGACTAATGTCCTACCCAAGCTTTTTGTAGAGCTATATAGTCCCGGGAGTTCTGCGACTGCATGGAACAGTTAAAATAACTAAGTAAATCTTGAGGGGGTTCACTGGCCAAACTGATTTGTAAGATTTTGTCAAGGTTACTTATACAGATATCCCAAGGAATGTGTAGCCAGCACTGATTTTTGCTACAATATATCGAGACGTCAAATGTAAATAAAAATGAGATCGAAGACAAAAATGAGTAATCAGTGTATATGACATATTTCGGAGGTTGTTACTCCTTCATCAGCACCCATCTGGCGCACTCTCGCCTCCGAACACATTGCTTATATAGCCACTGCCTACAGCAGTGTTCAGCTATTGGATTTACCGATGTACATATTAAACGCACTTCTGGAGGTATTAAGTAATTATTAAGGATTTGTAGGTACGTGATACTTCGTTAGGCAAACATAATATACTATAAGGAGTATTAAATGTTTTTATAAGTCAATACCACGTTCTACTGCGTTAGCAGGGCTTTTTACAATATAGGAGTTTGAAATGTTGGAACATTTAGTTAATATATTTGATGTAATTCTTGATGTTGTACAGATGAAACCTGGTTGAGACTCTGCAATGATCCAGCTGATACTCTGCTGCTTGGATTTTAAGACAGTTCTATATATTTTCCGCGATAGACTCCATTTATGACTGTTGGGATCTTACCGCTTTCTATATTAATTGGGACGTTTACCTTTTAATCCTGTCACCACTCTTGCTTAACATAAACATATTAATCTATACGTAATTAATAACGCAACCTTTCCGAAAAGTTATTGTAAAGAGTATGAGCATTGTATTATAATTTCGTGCAAATTTACACGAGTATCAGCACCGGAAGGACAAATTGATTGCGGAGTTAATTAAACTGAAAATGTAAGAGATCCGCATGAAAATTCGCGAACAATTTGCTCGATACTCTGACGCGTCTGCAAGTCTGCAAACACGTTAAATCAATAGTACCCATGATACTGCAGGTATTGTATTGCTGAGCTGCTTAAAAATTTCGTTTCGCAACCCAAAAAGACTCTTATTTGATACGATTGTGTCGCATCTTGGACAAATATAATTTTCTATGGTCACTAATCAATCATACCATGCGAATAAAATTGCCTGGTGACTTGTACATGTAATTTGTAAAGTTTGTCAAACATTCTCTTACGCTGATTTCACGGCAAAGATACATAAGAAGTGTATATGTGTGTGTGTTTGTGCGAGTGTGTGCGCGTGTATGTGTGTGAATGTATGTGTGTATGCTTGTTTATTATGCATGCTTAATATTATAATAAGGAATAAAGCGACGTTTTCAAAATATTTAATATGAAGTTTGTATAAAGTGAGTAGTTGCTAAAATAGGTGTTCATTTAAAAGAAAACATTAATAAAATATCCATGGAACACATGGAAAAAAGATATTTTATAGTACATGAACAGAAATGCAAATAAGTTTTAATGAAAAGGAAAGTCAACAGAAGTCGACAAATTTATAACATGCGTTTCAAAACAGATAAACTAAGAGTGGTAGAGTGAATGATATTCATGTGTGTCTTTGTGTGTGTAGACATACTAAGAGGGAAAGAGATAAAGAAAAACTAGTGGTAAATAGACAATGAGAAAAATATATGTTAAAAAAGAAAAGAAAACTCTAGACACGAAACTGGTTAACAAACAGCAAGTATGATGAAGAATGTGGCTTGAAATATTGAAGTAATTACTTCAACATTTTTTTCTTATCCATCGCCATTGAAATTCTTGCAGAAGTAAAAAAAAAAATGGGAATTAATTAAACCAAACAAAACTCAGTAAAAATATACATACGATAACGTAAACAACAAAACTAAATCGTACAGCTTAAGGAAACCGTTTTTAATTAGATGGCACGGATAATCTTCGATTAGATTATATATTAAACTTGCCTATTATGTTAGCAGTCAACTGAAGAATTTGATATGGTAATTATGCTGACTATTAGCTCTAGAAAAGTAGAATATGATTAACTTGCTATGTAGATGAGTACAGTTAGATTCAGTAAAAATTATTCAGCTAACATTGCGAAGGAGTAGAAGAATCTATTGATGAATATAAAACCAAAAAAAAAAAAAGAAATCATGAGAAAAAAAAAAAAGCATCGTCGAATAATATTAGCACTGTAGAAAGGAAACGAAAAAAAGAGAAAAAGAAAAAAACAAGAAATAAATAACAATGATAATAATAATAATAATAATAATAATAATAATAATAATAATAATAATAATAATAATAATAATAATAATAATGATGATGATAATATTGAAAGAATTGGATTATGTATATTAGCGAAGTTTAGATATTGGAATCTATTATGGTAACACAATAGAAACGAACAAGATAACGGAATTGCCTATTTAGTATTGCACCTATTAGGTATATAAAATTAATCTATAATGATATATAGATACCTACACACACATATGTATGTAGATATATATATATATATATTCATATAGATATGTATATATATATATATATGTGTGTGTGTACACGTACATGTATATGTACGCATATATGTGTATATATGCATGTATATATATATATACATACATATATATGCATGTATATATATATATATATATAT
>NC_068997.1:13515432-13516271 GCF_001194135.2 Octopus bimaculoides
TATATATATATATATATATATATATATATATATATATATGCACATATACCTATATGTGTGTGTATTTAAGACGTATATACGCATGACACATGTTTACTGTAAGCTAGGGTATGGAAGTAAGTGTGTATGTTTGAAATTGGAAATGCCTATATACGTGCGGAATATATTTATATGAAAATGAGCGTTCTCTAATTTAATTGGTTTGATGGATTGGATACTGCAATGACGCTTTGCTGTATTCTTTCCCTTAGCCACTCACCGCCAATACCACTACGACCACCACGACGACCCCCACCATCACCAGTAACAACAACAGCATCAACAACAACAGCATCAACAACAACAACCTACAAAATAAAAGAAATTAAGCAACCGTAAAAAGTTTGAAAACAAGGAGACTGTTAAAGATAGTAAAGTAGAAAGATAATATTAAAAAAAAAAATGAAGAAGCATTCATTGACATAATTAGATAAAAAATTAGAAATAGATGTGTTCTCTCTCTCGTTTATTAGATGTTGTTATTTAATAAAATACTGAGCATCACGAGGATGAATTAAGCAAAGAAGTAATTTATCAAGGAAAAAGTTATTTGATCAGAAAACCTAAATACATAGCTTCCTAGACAAACTATTTGTGTTATACATGCAAGTATATATATTATGTACTTACGTGAAAACCTTTTCGCATACGTACTAAAACCATCATATAATTCATATACAAATACATATGTATATATATTTGCAGACACACCTATGTTTATTTAAATTTGTGTGTGCGTTTATGTATATATATGTGTGTACGAATATATATATATATATATATATATATATATATATATA
>NC_068997.1:13516621-13519202 GCF_001194135.2 Octopus bimaculoides
ATATATATATATATATATATATTACACGAGCTTCCGAAATCCATCATTAATATTTCTCTTGCACTTCACATTCTAATCTGTTGTACAAACTGATATTGGCTCTCTCAAGACGTAAGCTCTGCTGTGAATATTGCTATCAAGTATTTAAATTTTTTAGCAACATATAAGTTCATGATCACCTTAGGATTGGTTTCTATATGTCTGTGATCAGGACAATTTATCTGTATTTATTTCTACCATTGTTTTAATACACTGAGTATTGCTGACATCATTGATAATCTTTTTTTAGGGGTGGGGAGGACAATTCTCTACAGTATAACTGATTCCTGTATTAACGTACTTTTGTTTCGTTTTAAGTTGCCTGATGTACGAAATATCAATTCCTTCCTGTCATAAGGACGTGTGCTGTATTTGTATGACAAACATAATTGAAGTGAAGATGTTCACAACTTGGAACATCTGCAAAAAAATCTGTAACTCATTGACATGAGGAGAATCTTGGTTGTAACAATTTCGGCATGTTATCCATAAGAATGATTTTAATAATTCTATTGTATTCTGTTAGTGTTAACTTACAGTTTTGATAGGATAGATATATATGGTGTTTCATAGATTTTTCTTGAGCAATATATGCGTGTATTTTTATGTATGGATCCGTTGTTCATAATAGGTGACCCGTTTCATGAAGTTATGCTGCTTTATATTTGTATGTATTGTTGCATCAGTTTTCTGACTTGCTCTACCAGATGTTTGATTATCTGAGAAGATAAAAAAAACTTAAGTGTTGAAATCATTACATAAAATGATATTTAAATAATCCATTACAAAGTGCTTATATGAAGTAATCTACCAACAAATAAAACACTGCTCAAGAAAGGATATTGAAACAAAGTTTTAACAAGCTACAAGCGTCTGAGCTGGCAAATATACTACTTATGATAAAAAAAACTATTTTCAAATGTGATAGAGAACGTAAAATTAGAATACTTCACATTTCCAACTGGTTTGTAAACCATGCAGGTACGACAATATCTTATCAGCTTATGATGCACGTACAACAAGGACAAATTGTAATTCAATGAATCATGCAAAGAAACAAAGTAATAAAACGCGACAGAAAAAATTAAAACCTTAGTAAACGTCATATCTATTCTACTGAGAATTCACCACAAAATTAGCAATTAGTCACGGAATAATCCTCATAGCACTGTAAAATAGAAAACTAAATAACTTGCAATGAATACAAAGGCAAGTAAAACACTTGTTAACTGATTAAATATAAATATAATGGTTAGAATTTCAAAATCCGAGTTACATTTCAATGTTAATCTCTTACAGATGCCCTAATTAAAGTGATAACAGCACATTCTGTGAATATTTTATTTTGTACAGAAGATAAAAGAGTTTAGGCGTGGGAGGATCGATGTAAATTTTAAAACGTTAAGGCTTTACAGTATATACTCTAAAGGAATTCATTCGAAATTGAGAAAAATAATTTCAACAAAAAGCTGCAAGTATACTATCACGATTACCTTGCATGCATACACGTCCTACATACATGCATATATATATGTATGTATATATATATATATATATATATATATATATATATATATATATATATATATATATATATAGGCATGTATATATACATAAATATATACACACACACATACATATATATATACATATATATATATAGAGAGAGAGAGAGAGATGGAGAGGGAGAGAGACTGTGTGTTAAACACTTTAGGCATGCAAATTAGGGTCTCCTTCATAGAATAACTGTTGCATTTGTTGAGTATATAAACAGTTTGGCTGATTGTTTCTCTGGAGACTGTAAGAATGTTGTAGACGTCTCTGATGAGAACCCAACAAGGTTTGAAAATAGATTAAGATTGTTCACCACTTTTTTCAGTCTACGGAAATTGCCTAAAATTTGCCCTGTTTATAATTATACCAAATGTTACACACACACACAAACATACACACACATATATATATATTTACACACGCATGCAAATCATAAAGAGTTAGGGCATAGAACATCCTTTGGGTTACGGCCGTTTCACAGTACTTCGAATTCATATCTCATACTACTGCTTTATATATTTGTGCATCTATCTATCTATATTGTTTTATTGGTTTCAGCCATGCAGCTGTGTTCATGCTTGAGCAAGCCCATGGTCTTGCTGTTTTGGTCAAGGTGGGGAGTTTCACATCACCAGATCTGTATGTGTTTTTGTCCCAGCTGTTGACCCATTTGAAGTATGAGGGAGTTTGATTCGGCTGCTCTCGCCTATACCTCATGCCGGGCCGTTGGTTCATCCGTCATTGTGGAGAGGTGGATCTCTACTTCCTTTTTGAAGACATCTACGACCACATTATGGATTCTTTTTAATGAAAAAGAAAACATTTATATGTATATATGGTTATAAATATGCATTATATATACATGTGCATATATATACCTAGGTACGCATGCGTAAGGATATACATACACACATGTATGCATATATATATAAGTGCACATATATGTTTGTGTGTATATATATATATGTATGTGAGTGTGTGTATATAT
>NC_068997.1:13519267-13521168 GCF_001194135.2 Octopus bimaculoides
TATATATATATATATATATATATGTATATGGGCAGTACACAATGCGATAAGCTAGAATAATTACAAGAAATAAGAAACAAAAAAGGCACTAAAATTCACAGGAAGTAAATAATATAAAGTACAACGTAAAAAAAACAAACGAACACGTATTTCATACAACATAATCCATTAATCTCGTAGAACAAAACGCCCTGAGCTCTATCGACCACTCAGATTACCAGTAAGCGGAAGTAATGTGTGTGTTTGTGTGAGTGAGTGTGTGTGTGTGTTGTGTCTGTACGGAGATTTGGGACACAATGCCCGTAGATTTCGACTACCACAAATTGTTGCCACACATTTGCATTTGCGCTGAAATTCCGGCGAAGAGAATATTGTAATAGTATATGCAAGCATATTTCTATGCATGTGTGTGTGAGTATATATATATATATATATATATATATATATATATATATATGTGTGTGTGTGTGTGTGTGTGTGTGTGTGCGTGTGTATGTGTCTGTGTCTGTATGTATATATATATTTATGTATATATGTATATATGTACATAAATATGTGTATATATAAATCTATACACACACACACACACGCGCGTAAATATATATATGTATGTATGTATGTATGTATGTATATACATGTTGTCCATTGTTTTCGCTTTTGCTGATTTGGTGTAAGTTTTATGATTACATTTCTAAACAGGATTTTGCTTTGCAATGTCATATAATAGTCTGAATTAAAACAAAACAAAAAATGAAATAAAGAAAGAAAGAAAGAAAGAAAGAAATAAAGAAAGGAAAAAGAAAGAAATAAAGAAAGAAAGAAAGGAAGGAATGGAATAGAAAAAAAGACAGAAAAGAAAGACAGAAAAGAAGAAAGAAAGAGGTGAAGGAGGGCTGAGACATCTTACGTGAAGAAACGTGTTCAAACCACTCAGGCGTACCGGAATTTCCTTGCGGCAATCTGTGCAACAGCGAAATACATGCCAAAACAAAAAAGAAATGAAAAAAAAAAGGAAAAAAAAAAGAAAAAAAAAAGAAAAGAGAAATGCAAAGGTATAAATTGATAAATAATGGAATGAAATTAATTGTCATAAGAAAAAGTAAAATTTCATATCTTATCTATCGTAAACACTCAGCATTCATATTACATATTTTTCTCCCAGTCTTCCCCTACAAACACACATGTATGCCTTGTACAACACAAGGTAAATCAGAATTAAAATGCACTTCTAACAAAGATTCATTGCGGCTTCAATGAAAATATAAAGGTATTTATTCAGTTATATTGATGCACAGAAAGAAATAATGTGAGAGTCTCTTGTCGGGTTGCTTCACAGTTGCCAACTGCTCGTCAGTGACCACGTTCTCGCTTTCCTTCATCAAGAGTACAGACCAACTTCAACGTGAAGCAGTTATTAATTGGATTATTACACTAGTGGATCGCTTAATTTCCGTATTTTTATCTTTGAATGTTCGTCTTTAATTAAAGTATATTGATCTATGAACAACTGAGATCAAATGTAAAAGAATGAAATGAATACAAATGATATAAAGTCTCACTGTGGATTAAATAAAAATGTAAATACTTTCTTTTTGTACTATTTATGGGTGGACACATCATAGCTAATCACATTCATACGCGCGCAGACACACACACACACGCACACACAAAACACACGCACATACACACACGGACATATTCAGTCCAGTCTATACGTATATGCTTATATATTTATATATGTATGTTTAATTCACAAGGAAAGATCCAGAGAAACAGTTACTAGGGTAGTCAAACGTCACATAAGCGCTTAAGAAATTAATAATCACACTTGCATGGGGGATGATTTCGAGAAGTGAGACCCGTTTTGGAGAACATATATGCTTATATCTATAAATGTACTA
>NC_068997.1:13521555-13522811 GCF_001194135.2 Octopus bimaculoides
TATATATATATATTTAATATATATACATGTAATTATACGTATGTATATATACTTATACATACGCGTACACACATATACACTAAGAGAGAGAGAGAGAGAGAGAGAGAGAGAGAGAGAGAGAGAGAGAGCACAACTTATTTGCTGATATATACAGATCGAATAATATCAACATTTTAAGGAAGAATATATGTAAATACATATGCGTATTTATATGTTCTGTGTCTGCATGTGTGTGTCAATGTGTGCGTGTCTATTACAAACTGGAAGCCAAGAGCATAATGATTTTTTCCAATTCTGGGAAAGCAATATTAATTATTTAATCCGGTTCTGGTTTTTCCGATAGCCCGGCTGTAAATTACTTGTGTGGTAAGCTATGGCATTGATAATTAGTAACATTAATGTGTATACTAATATCGCCACTAATTATATCAGCTATTGCTCTACATTTCTTTACTACTATTGCTACGATTAACCCATAAAATATCTTGTAATCTACTAGAAATAACTATTATATCTCCCGTAGAGCTTGACTTATTGTTTTAAATAGAAGGAGCTACGACACGTACGTAATAGATCTATGATTATGAAGGCCTGTTTTCTGATTGGTAAGAGTTAACCTGCGAACAAAATCAACAACAGAACTAGGGCAACACCAACAAAACAACTAATACTTCTATTATCATCACCAGCATTACTGCTGATGCTGCTCCCCACCTCCTCCTCCTCGTACTACTACTACTACTACTACTACTACTACTACTACTACTACTACTACTACTTCGACGATGACGACAACGGCGATATGATGTCACCCTTATTCGTACTTTATTTTCTCAACAGGGAATTGATGAGATGCAAAATCAGCGTGGGTGGTATTCGAACTGAGGGCATGTAAAGGATTGGTACAAAATACAGAAGGAAAATGTTGCACGATGCTTCACACTCATACACAATATTCACTGCCAGCGTCATCTCAATCCATAATCACAACAGTGAGATCAGAAAATTTCTTCAAGTGAAAGAAAGAAAGCGGTGATTAGGATAATGAAGGATCATGGAGATAATATTTTTTCTCAATATATGAAGGCTGTGTGGTAAGTAGCTTGCTTACGAACCACATGGTTCCGTGTTCAGTCCCACTGCGTGGCACCTTTGACAAGTGTCTTTTATTATAGCATCGGGTCGACCAAAGCCTTGTGAGTGGATTTGCTAGACGGAAACTGAAAGAAGCCCGTCGTATGTATGTATGTATATAT
>NC_068997.1:13525514-13527954 GCF_001194135.2 Octopus bimaculoides
TGTCTCTCTCCTTCTCTTACTGTCTCATTCATTCTCTCTATCTCTATCTCTCTCTATGTATATATATATATAGAGAGAGAGAGAGAGAGGGAGAGGGAGAAAGATAGAAAGAAAGAAAGAGAGGGAGAGAGAAAGAGTGTGTGAGAGAGTGCCATAGAGATTACATGATAGTCAATCTAGTCTCATAACTATATTTATGCTGTGAAATATTTTCCCCGTTTACTGATTTAATCATTTCATCCGAAGAAGGATGGTGTACATGTAAAGCATACGTAAAGTAAAAGAAAAGAAAACAAAACAGAACAACTTTTTGGTTTAGGACAATTTCTTTCTACGTACAATTTCATGCAACCAGTAAAACTGAGACATCCTCGCAATAAGTAAAACGACCAATGCTCTTATGAAACAGAAATGGCATTCTGTCGTCTTCTCTAGATATTTGTCAGTTGTTTTTCTACGTATATACACGTTATTCTTTGTTAATCATTTACGATTTGTGGTGGTGACTACATTTTAACGATAGCTAATTCTTTGACAATATGCTTAACCATGTACAATTTTGCTCCACTTTACCTTTCATACTTTCGTAGGTAATACAACAGAAAATCAGTGTACTGCATGCGTCAATTTAATCAGCTGTCCCACTTTTAATAAAAAAATTGTGATCTTATGACTGTATAAGAAGCAACTGTTACACACAACTGTTACACAACTGTTACACACTGTTACAACTGTTACAACTGTTACACACACACACGTATGTATGTACATACCATTCAGATATGCAGTGATATACATTTGGAAAATCCTGGAAGAACTTGTACCAAACCTTGCCATTGAAGCTTACACAAACAGTAGAACGAGGCACCGCTGCTTAGTACCAAAGATCTCAACATCGCCATTCAGATTTGAGGACCACTTACAGTAACAGCTTGGATTTCGAGGGCCCACAACTATTCCCTATCCTTCCAAAAATCTAGGACACCTGCATGTGGTGGATGTAGGTATCTCCAAATCGAAACTGGATTTCCTGACAAAAGTTCCGGATAAACCTACCTCGCGGCTGGAAACACAGATGAGGGTAGCAACATCAAACTTCCTCGTTCAGCAAATGTCACATATCAGCGAGCTAGCAGAGTCGTTAGTACACCGGGAAAATGCTTAGCTGCTTTTCGTCCCGTCTTTAGGTCCAGAGTCCATATTTCCCAGAAGTCGACTTTGACTTTCATCCTTTCGGAGTCGATAAATTAAATACCAGTTGCGTACTTGTGTCGATCTAATTGACTGGCCCCCACCTCTCTAAAAATATTTCGGGCCTTGTGCCTCGAGTAGAAAAGAGTATTAGCAGCAGCAGTGGTAGTAGTAGTAGCAGCAGTAGCAATCTACTACTGTATTTTGCTGACTAATAATGCTGTAACTCAATAGAAGTACAGAGTGATATCGAGGTTGCAATAACGTTAACAAGGAACAACGTAAAATCTCATAGTTTCTTCGTCTACGCTGGAAGTACGAAGGCAAATCAAGGGAGATAGAAAGGTTTTCTCGGTGACTGCTTACTTCCTGGAAAAAGCATTGCACAAAGCTTGCTGATGTGTGTGTGTGTCTCTGTTTTTATGGATATATGGATGGAGAAGTTTCTGTGTGTGTATGTGTGTGTGTGCACGCGCCTGTGTTTGAGTGTAAATGTCCTTGCACGAAAGCTTATATATGAATATATATATTTAGTCTATGTGATTTTGCTCACTTCGTTAACTTCGTTTCGTATTTTATCATGTAGAATAATGACGAACCTCTGAAGTTTCTAGCATATTGTTAATTAGTTGTTGAGTACTTTGGAGATAATATGCCTCAAGTCAGACAAATTAAGATGCGCTACGTTCGAGAAAATGTATATCTAAATCCTATATCTATATCTACATCAATATCTATAAGTACGAATACGCACATACACATAAGTAAATACATACTTGCATTTATATACACACACACGCATTTACACACACACACACATAAACACATAAACACACAGACACACACACACACACAAACACACACACACACACACACACACACACACACACACACACACACACACACACACACACACACACACACACACACACACACACACATATATATATATATATAGGTCAGGGAGAGTGCGAGGAACAAATTCGATTGACAACGATCAGTGATGTACTGTTCGCCTTGAGCAGAGGAAAGAAAGTTCAACGCGCTTTCTACATCAAGAAGCATCTTCTTGATAACGTTTATTTCCCCTATGTCATCGTTTGGCAATTTTCTTCATTTCTCGTATTTCTTCACAAAGACATAGGAAACGAGAAATTCTGTATCCCCTTATCGTTTATTTCATCGTTTCAATTAAGACGTAGTTTGTTGTCAAGGAAATTTTCTTATTGTTTCAACTCATTAGCAGTTT
>NC_068997.1:13529478-13534944 GCF_001194135.2 Octopus bimaculoides
TATATATATATATATATATATATGTGTGTGTATATATATTCACACGCTGAGAATGAAAGTGAGAATGGATAAGTGGGAGAGATGAAGATAGATAAATAAACGGTGTAATCCATGAGCCAGACGCTGGAGAATGTAGTGTAGAAAGGGAGAGAGAGCGAAGCTTCTCTTTTTGTCATTAGTCACATAATGGGATTGTTATTCTTATTATCCTGCCATCATTAGAATGACGCTGTTGGTTTTCTTTCTTATAATTGTGCGATTGTTTTCGTTGATGATAGTAATGATGTTTGTGGTGATGGTGGTGAAGGTGGTGGCGGCGGTGGTAATGGTGGTGATGGTGGTGCTGATGATGGTGGTGATGGTGGTGGCGGTGGTGGTGGTCGTCGTGGTGATGGTGGTGGTGGTGGTGGTGTTGATTACAGAGAGATAACTTGCAGTGCTTGTCATTGTTTCAGCTGCTGCTGCTGCTGCTGCTGCTGCTGCTGCTGCTGCTGCTACTGTTGCTGCTGTTCAGAATAATAATGTTGTTGACGATGATGATGTCAACGAGGATGTTCATGACGACGACGAAGACGATAACGATGATGATGATGATGATGAAGACGACGACGACGATGTTGATAATACGGTTTCGCTGTTTACTATTTTTGTTATTTCTATGGTGATGTTTTCTTTCACAAAATTATTATTTTTTTTTATTATATTTATATTTGACTTTATTTTTTATTGCATTTATAGTTTATTTTATTCTTTTTCTCCAACGATGAGGCGTTTTCTGTCGCTGATTCTTTTGGGGGAATACTATTGTTCGTTTTGTTGTTTACTAAGAGTTCTTGCTATTTCCTTATCTACGTTGATGTAAAGTTGCCTTGGGTATCGTTAACGTTGCTTCTGTTATTATTATTATTATTGCTGTTGCTACTGTTATTGATAAATGTTGTTGCTGCATTTGTTTCGAATGCTGTCATTGTTATTTTTATTGTTTTCCTTGTTGTTTTGCCTGTTATGGCTACGGTTGTTGCTTTTATATCCCAGCAATAGTTGAAGTCGTTGCATATTATTCCTTACGTTTTCAGAATTATCGCTGACCAAAGGTACTGCAGCCGTGAGAAACCTGCAAATACATACATACATACATACATACATACATACAAAGTCATAGAGTGTGAAATATGGGTGTGCCATTAACTATACATACAAATGAATGTATATGCACACACATATACACATATACATACCATTCTTAGTCATCACTATTGAAAGATTTTCCAGCTCTTTTGCTTATATAAGGAAAGCAGATTTGCTATTATCGTTTGTTAAATTTCTATTTTGTTGTTTCGGATCCTTTCAACGATGTAAGGTCCACCATTATGCACGTCGTAATTCTATCATCGATGTATACACACAAAACACACACAGACACATACTCTCACACACACACACACACACACACACACAAATACGCACGCAGTGGCATGTCTATATATGTATTTATGTATATTTGAAGATAATCAAACCAAATTTCCACCGTTTTGGGCCACTCACCCAATGAGTATTTCTGGCAAATCTGGTGAAAATCCGTTCAGCCGCTTTCCAGGAATTTTACGAACACACAGAAAAACTTACGAAGATGAGTGATTACAATACCCTGCATTCGCTAATGCGAGCGGTGTATATAATAATAATAATAATAATAATAATAATAATAATAATAATAATAATAATAATAATAATAATAATAATAATAATAATAATAATAAGAGCACCACAGCAAACCACAGCACATACCCAAGGCGCAGAGAGCTGCGCTCGGTAGTGAAGTGAAAGCACGTTATAAAAATAAAACTACTGAACAATAATAATAATAATAATAACAGCAACAACAACAATAAAAACAACTACAACAACAACAACAACAATGATGGTTTCCAATTATAGCACAAGGCCTGCAAGTTCGAGTGGAGGGGCTAACTTGATTACATTGACACCTGTGCTCAAATGCTAGCTATTTCATCCACCACGAAAGGATGAAAGGTAAATTCGACCTCAGAACGTTAAGCATTTCTTCCTGCGTTCTAACGATTCTGCCAGCACGACGCCTTAATTATAATGATAATAATAATAATAATAATAATAATAATAATAACAATAATAATTACAACAACAACAACAATAATAATATTAATAATAATAATAATAATAATAATAATAATATTTCTCTTATTAACTACTAACAAAGCAACAGCAACGTAAATAAGAATATCATTGATTGATAATAACGATTATCAGTATCATTATTGTTCTTGCTCTTCTTGTTCTTGTTGCTCCAGCTTGTTAATGTTGTTCTTTATTTCTTTAGTACTGTTACACTTAGTGTAGTGGCAGGGTAGTTATCATTAACGCTATTGATAATGTGGTTATTATATTGTTTCTCAAATTTGATAATTATCATCTGTGCATGCTTATACGTATGTATATGAATACACACACACACACACACACACACACACACACACACACATATATATAGGTATATATATATATATATACTCACACATATATATATAGTAGTGTGTATGTGTACGTGTGTAGTCCAAGTGCGTACTTAACGTTTATACACACAGATATTCCTACATACGTTCACGCACGCAAATGTACGGGCGCTCGTATAATGGAAATGCAGAAGTGGAAGGAGACGTCTCCAGTCACGTTTTACCTAATTTGTGTCTTTTAATTAAGCTGATTTCCAAATGACAGATAATTATATATTACCATTATAATAATAATCAGCCAGAATGATAATAATGATTTCTTGATTTGCCCAAATAAACTCACATGAACAGGCACCAGTTGAAACGCGTACATGATTCTATACATTCCCACCTTAGACATACATATACAGCCATATAAAATGGTACCTTGTACAAACACACACACACACACACCCATAATAAATATAAATGAAGTGGAACATATTTGATAATAAGCTCTTATCCATAATTGCTAAATACGTTATTGTTGATTGTTGTGTTGTTTGGTGGTGGTGGTGGTGGTGGTGGTAGTGGTGGTGGTGCTGGTGGCGGTGGTGGTGGCGGCGGTGGCGGTACTGGCGTTGTGGTGATGGTTGTTTGTTGTTTTCATACCAATACGACCTACACTAAATTTCATTTGTTCAGTTATTTTATTTACTTATTCTATCGGTGATCGATTATTACCATGAAAATCACAACCCTCTGTTCATCATCATCATCATCATCATCATCATCATCATTATCATCATAATGATCACTATCATCATCATCATTATCATCTTCCTCCTTCTCCTCCTCCTCCTCATCATCAGCGTCATCAAAACAGTCTTCCCGATCTTCCTTCTCCTTACACGCCCCCTTCATTCACTTTTCTCCTCTTCCACTTCATCATTATAATCATCATCATCATCACCATTATCAGCAACATCATCACCGTCATCTTCAGTATCGTTCTTATACGATACATCCTCATTAACACACAGCTATTGCTACAACCATGGTTATTACTAAGACTAATAATATGACTATCTTTATTGCAAAAGAACATTACATTAGATTGGTGGAAGCGGTAAAGCAGTCGGAAGAAACACATCAATGGATTTCCTTCCGTGGTTCGAACTGCGAGATCTAATCTTGCATGGGGTATTTTCGCATTTCTTCTCATCAGGGTGGCCGGCTCAAATCTCCTCGTCTTGTGCTTAAATACCAAATAAGTGTAAAAGACATTTTACTTACCATAAATAAAAGCAACATCATCATTATCCACAAAAAAACCCAACAATGACATAATAATAATAATAATAATTAATTCTTTTATTAGCCACAAGGGTTCACATAAAATAACATTCAAAGACATGCAACAACATAAAAGATATAATAATAATGATAATAATGATAATTAATTCTTTTATTAGCCACAAGGGTTCACATAAAATAACATTCAAAGACATGCAACAACATAAAAGATATAATAATAATGATAATAATGATAATTAATTCTTTTATTAGCCACAAGGGTTCACATAAAATAACATTCAAAGACATGCAACAACATAAAAGATATAATAATAATGATAATAATGATAATTAATTCTTTTATTAGCCACAAGAGTTCACATAAAATAACATTCAAAGACATGCAACAACATAAAAGATATAATAATAATAATAATAATAATAATAGAAGGAGAAATTTTGGAACAATAGTTGCAATTTTAGTGAGAATGATTTAGTCGATTCCGTCGACGAATGTGCGTAAATGGTGCGTCATTTTATCGACGCAGAATGAGAAATGGAACCGAAGTCGCCCAAGGCAGGATGCGAACTCAGAAGGGAAGAACTGAAAAAGCGCCAATCGTCATTTTGTCCCACGTGTTAATGACACTGTCAGCTCTCACCGCCTTAGTAGTAGTAGTAGTAGTAGTAGTAGTAGTAGTAGTAGTAGTAGCAGCAGTGGCAGCAGTAGCAGCAGCAATAGTAGTAGTAGTAGTAGTGGTAGTAGTAGCAGCAGCAGCAGTGGCAGCAGTGGCAGCAGTAGCAGCAGCAATAGTAGTGGTAGTAGTAGTAGTAGTAGTAGTAGTAGTAGTAGTAGTAAGTTTGGTAACGATCTAGGATGCAGGGGACGATGACAGGGAGATTGATTATAACTGAAAAATTAGTGATGATGGTGATGATGATGAGGAGGAGGAGGAGGAGGAGGTCGGGGATGGTAGAATGGTGATGGCGATGATGATGGTGATAATGATGATGATGATGATGATGATGATGATGATGATGATGATGATGGTGGTGATAATGGTAACAACGATGATGATGATGATGATGATGATGTTGATGATGATGGTGATGTTAACGGTGGTGGGTGTTTGTGTTGTTAGTGGCGGCGGTGGCTGGCTGGCTGGCTGGCTGGCTGGCTGGCTGGCTGGCTGGCTTTGGCGACAAAGCTGAGGACGATGAAAGGAAGGAATGTCAATTAATGAATTTGGCTGGCAAATATAATGACTGTAATAACAGGCGTGACTCGGGGAGCAGTGTCGTAATTACTGGTGAGACGCAAGTGTTGAATGGGGGAATAGCAACTAATTAGCAACGCAGTCGCCTTGATAGTGATAGCAACAAATAGCAACGGTAAAGTATAGGGCACACAGCAGGAACCAACAACGATCCAGCCAACGACGACGAGAATGAGGACGACGACGACGATGGCGATGGTGATGATGATGATGATGATGATGATGATGGTGATGATGATGATGATGATGATGGTGGTGATGATGATGATGGTGATGATGGTGATGGTGATGGTGATGATGATGATGATGATGGTGATGGTGATGACGGTGATGATGATGATGATGATGATGATGAGGATGACGACGACGACGATGGCGATGGCGATGATGATGGTGATGATGATGATGATGATGATGATGAT
>NC_068997.1:13535639-13537501 GCF_001194135.2 Octopus bimaculoides
ACGATGATGATGATGATGATGATGATGATGGCGATGATGATGATGATGATGATGATGACGATGACGATGATGACGATGACGACGACGACGATGACGACGACGACGATGACGACGACGACGATGACGACGACGACGATGGTGATGATGATGACAATGATGATGATGATGATGACGACGATGATGATGACTGCTATGCGAACAAGGCCAGAAATCTGAAGCATTAAATCGACCCCAGTGCTCCACCTATTTTCTCGACCCCTCGAATGGGGATGAAAGACAAAGTCAACCCCGGCGGAATTTGAAATCAGAACGTAAGGGCAGAACGTAAACGTTTTGCCCCGCGCGCAATTCTGCCAGCTCGCCGCCTTAATGATAATAATAATAATAATAATAATAATAATAATAATAATAATAATAATAATAATAATAATAATAATAAATTTGCAATACATATCGCATATATCCATGGCTGGCATTTATATAAAGAATTACAAAGCGATTCTTATGATGTTTTGGAAAATATACCATTGTGAACTTCCCCACCCAAACTTTTCAACATTTATTGGGTAAAGTGATTTTATAAATCTTATCCCAAACCCAGACACCGTATATTCTATAGAGCTGTGATAAAGGATTATAAGAACATCACAGAAAAAACTCTGGACTTCACATTTCGCTTTCCGTTTGAAAGCACTGGAAGAACGCAATAGATAAACACGAAAATTCGTGACCATTTAATGGAGATCGGCTGTTTCATATTTACGGTATTGATAGGCGTGTCAGAATGAATGAAATTTCTTTTGATATATGTTCGGAAATCTAATAATTTTAAAACAAAGGGCAAATGAGTAAAAACTATAGGCGTGGTTATCAGTGTGTGAGCAACTCTGAGTGAATCGGATGAAGTACGTGTGTGTGTGTTTAAATGTACTCTTTATTGAAAAGAAATAAATGAAATTATATGATAAGCGTTTTACAAGAGAATTATGTCTTCCATTTGTTGTTCTTCATTTCAAAGCAGTTGTTTCTTCCCATTGAACGATGATTGATGAAAACTCTGAAGTCTAAATCAATGTATGTATTATGTATGCATATGTGTGCGTATGTAAAATCATACACACACACACACACACACACACACACATATATATATATATATATATTTATATTACACACACTTTTGATGTGATATTGCATATCCCACCTTTCATTACAATGACTGTAGTAATTGCAAGACAGACGAATGACTCACAGAAGACCTTGTTTTTAAGAGAGGTCTTTGTGACATATGATCCGTGCAGAGGGTAACTGAGTGAACACTATTACCCAACATGGAATATTGTTAATAAATCGTTAAATCAATATTTATTTATCACTTCCATTCCTTTTCTGTTGAGTGTAAGCTTTGAAAAAGTTTACAAATCTGTGATTAATTTTATCGCAAATATATTGACATATATGAAAGATAACCAGTACATCCGTCAACTGTGATATTGACTGGCTATCGATTTCCATTCTCTTCTTTTATTTTGTCCAGCTTAAAGATTGTCCGAGGAATATAAATGGAATTCCAGTTTTGGTTTATACGCACATTTGCGCACACAAACATGCATTCGCACAAACACGCATATATTGAAACAAAGACTAGAATTTGTGGCATTATTTAAAATTTTTAATTGATTAAAAATATCACTACAAATTCCAGGGTTTCTTTTAATGTACCCATAATCTGCAAATGCTAAGCTTGGCCGTGAATTTCAACTTATGTGCACAGTTTTCATTTTAAGGGTAAACCATCTAAATATATGTCATTAATAGTTGGTAATTATAGAAGTGGTTATCGATATATATATATATATATA
>NC_068997.1:13539924-13543145 GCF_001194135.2 Octopus bimaculoides
ATATATATATGCATATACATATATATACGCCGGGCTACTTTCAGTTTCCCTCTACCAAATCCATTCACAATGCTTTGGTCGGCCCAAGGCTATAGTAGAAGACACTTACCCAAAGTGCCACGCAGTGGGATTGAAGCCGGAACCATGTGGTTGGTGAGCAAGCTACTTACCACACAACCACTCCTGGAACATTTGACTAACAATCTAGCAGGCCGAACGATTATTGTGAAGCTGAAACGTTGATCTGCTCATTCTATTTTTCACGGCACACATAAAATAGAAGCTCACAAGCACACTTACACACACACACACACACACACACACACACACACACACACGTTGTCTGAAAGGACATGAAAGTAAAATCACAAATGAAATAAATATATTCTGCTTCAAAAAAAAAAGTTGAAACGTAGTGGAATCGAACCCGGGTCCGCATGATTTCCCAGCGAATATTTCAGTATTCGACAATACAGCGTTCAGGTATATGCATGTTAACCTACCTACCGACATGCTTCGTAAACTATACACACTTAAACACGCGCGTGCGCTCACATATACACGTATACATACATACATATATATTTACATACATAAATACATATACATATATTTACTCATATATGCATGCATTCATACATACATATGTATATACATACATACATTCATACATACATAGATATATATACATACATACATACTGGTAGTGAGGAATGGCAAAGATCAAGTACGCAAGCAGAATAAAAAAATGAGAACGAAAAAAAAAACAATTCCCAAAAGAGGTCATATTTCTGCTTTTCACGATTTTCGCGTCAGCAAATGATTGGAATCTGTAAAAGAAGGTCAGTCTCAGACAAGAGACATAGAATTCTTTCGGATAGAACAAACAATTCAAAGAGAAATAAGAAATAATATAGAAAAGAAAGATACAGGAGATGACAAAAAGCAGAGAAAAACGTCAACGAAACTCGAAAATATTTAGAAATATAATAAAATAATAAAAGATAAATGTAAACAAAATATAGAATGAAAGAATGAAAGAAGAAATAAAATTTATTGCATTAAAATAAACTTTTTTTTTTTTTGACAGGATCAGGTCAACAAATTTGAAAAAGATTTGTTTAAATTCTGAATTACATAAAGACAAACAAAACGCAGAAACAATACTAATAAAATAGCATAAATTAAAGAGTGAAATGAGAGGTGATAAGTCCTTTATTTCAATAGGAGCTTTAAATTTTACAAAAATTGGCTGTTATGTTTTAAGAAATCGTTTTGAATATAAAATTCAAATAAAATAAAATGAAATACAATAAAGAAAATAATATGAAATAAAAATAAAATACAAGAAAGAAAAGAAGGGAAATAATTTTGTAAAATACAGAGTAGTCGGTGTATTCATTCGCAACATAAAATTGTCTTCTATTTACTGTCACATTTTAATACTGAAAACCTAGAATAAAAATACAAAATGGCGTTTAAACTGCTTCAAACAGACTATAATTGCTTGCATAGAGAAAAGAGCACTCGAATACATTGTATATATCCGCCCTTCCTTATCAAGGCGTTTATTTTGAAATATCGGTCGTTATTTTATTTCATTTTATTTTATTTTACGTAATTTTCGTTTTATATATATTTAAATTTTCTGAGAATTTTCTGAATGGATTTCTGTGGATTTTGTTTAGATTTGTTAAACTATTATTATTGTTTTCGTTCTTCAGTTAGCTAAATAATAACGGATTTTTCTGTGTCTGTAATGCTATTAAAAACGCATAAATAAATGAATGAGTGAATAAATAAATAAATAATTAAATAGATAAATAAATAAATACGTATACGTGTGCATTACATTGAATACTTTATTCAAATGTTAAAAACAGAATTGTCATCGTTTCATAACAGAAATGTTGCTTCACATACACTTACATCGATACGCAGACACATTCACACGCGCACACGCAAAGACACGTACACACACACACACACATCTCTATATGCAACTATATAAGTATGTTCATATGTTTACAAACATAAATACATAAATATACGTACAAACCCTTCTTTCTTTCTCTCCCTAAATACAATATATATATAATAATATATTATGCAACTTTGTATAACCTCGTTCTCTTGCCCACCTCTGTAACAAACTTCTTTTCATCATCCATGCGGGAATCGACACCGAACCTCTTAAATCTGTTGGCAGTTCAAATTTACTGCAAATATTTTGTATCACTATATGATGAAGACTTGTTCTTTGCCTTCAGTTTTCATCATTTTGCTCTCATGTCACAGTGCTATCCATAATGAAGCATTATTTGTTTTCCTTTTCAGTACTCCAATCATTGCTCTGTTATACATTCCGAATTCGAGAGTAGATAAGTAGGACTTAATGCAACTAGTTACAAGCTCGGGTCATTCGAAACTCCACTCGTGGTAACGTACACTGCTATTCGTATGTCTTGTTCATATCCCCAAGCCTTGTTACTTCTTTCTTTTCTATGCCTACTTCATATTCATATTCATTTTTAGAGGAACCATCAACGGAACAGTTCGGTGTTGTCAAGTCATACAGCATAAATATTGTCAGAACATTACATGGTTTTGCAACGAGGTCCAGGAACATAAACACGTCCTTCATATCCCTCTGCAACAACCAGCATTAAGCACCTTTCAGAAGCTACTGTATAACTTTTATTCGGTTTCTTACGCTCCTTAAGAGCAGTTAAAAAAAAACATTCAGCTGCCAAGAACACTTACGTATTACACAATGTTGTTACTGCTTTGAATAGTTCATACTAGATTGGTATTAATATTCATCTATATCCCCAAACATATGTCTATGTCTTGCTTTCTCTTTCTCTATATACAGCGGTTGGACAAAATGATGAAAACACCTAGCATCATAGAATTATAATTTTGAAATATCTATAAAACCGTCAAAGGCTTGTTTATTTTTGTCTTTTTTTATTAGTGTTGCTTAATATGTTCTGCTAAAATTGCTGTTTCTTTTCAATTATCATCAGGAAAAGGTAACTAAATTTCATTAAAATGACAGATCTATCGGACTTTCAAAGAGGTCAAATTGTTCGTGCTCGTATGGCAGGCGCTAGTGTAACGAAAACAGCCGAAATGTTTGCTGTATCAAGAAGTACTTTCTCGAAAGTAATGACAGCTTTGGGAAAGAGGGAAAAACCTCTTTGTTGAAACAAAACTCC
>NC_068997.1:13543622-13551171 GCF_001194135.2 Octopus bimaculoides
GGATATATCTTGGAAATTCACCGGCCCAATGGTTTCCCTTCATGGCAGAATTAATAGTCAAGACTAAGCATTTTATCTGATCAAATTCATCCTATGGTTGCGAAACTGTTTCCGGAGGAAAACGCAATATTTCCTGAAGATAATGCACCAATTCACACAGCTAAAGTTGTTACTGAATGGCATGAGGAACATTCTAGTAAAGTTGAACATCATATCTGGCCACCACAGTCCACAGATTTCAATATTATTAAACATGTATGGTACATTTTATAAAAGCAATTAAGGAGTTGATATCCTCCACCATCATCATTACAAGAACTGGAGACTGTTTTAGCCGAAGAATGGAAAAAATTCCTTTGGAAAGAAATCAAACTCATAGAATTCAAGCTGTAATTACTGCCAAAGGCAATCCTACCCCATATTAAAATAAATTTGTTTGAAATTTTAAGGTGTTTCCGTTATTTTGTCCAACCCCTGTATGTCTATATATATGTCTCTCACACTCACACATATGCACACACGTACACACACACACACACACACACACACACACACACGAGAGCAATGTCTTTATTTACACATATATATTATAGTCCATTCTGTAACACTCCAATAAACTTTACACGTATTACTTCCCTTTCGCTTTCTATCAAATCAATTAGTTAATATTTTTCTTAGCTCTTCCTCTCTTTCTCACTCACTATCTCTTTTTCCCTTTCTTTCTCTCTCTCTCTCACTCTCTCTCTCTCTCTCTCTCACTCTCTCTCACTCTCTCAAATTCTAACGTTCCCTATCCCCATTAATTTATTCTTTCCTTTAAACATTTTGATTTATGTTCTCCTATTATGTCATGGTCTTGCAAAGCTTTTCATTATTTTCTATCTCATCATTTTCCTTTCTCCTTCATTTTTTTTTCTTTTCATATTCTAAAATTTTAACCGCCGTTTACACCATTTTATTATTTAAAATTTAACTTTTAAATTTATAATTTATAATTTATTTGAAATGTATTTTGTGTTCAATCATTTAGCTTCCTGTATCGTGCTTTCCTTTTTGCGGTTTTGAAGGAATTCTTCGAAATCTTCCTTCTTCCGTTTTCTCTCTCTCTTTCTCTCTCTTTGTCTGCCTTCCCATACCTCTGTCGCCTTTCGTATCCTCCTTGTATATCTTTCTAAATCTCCGCTTCTCTGACTCACTCTTCTCCCTCTGTTCCTATCGATGTTTACGTATCATATATCTTCTGTCTTTCCCTCGGCTCTTTTTTAGTCGTTACGTTTCACGTTTTGTCTGTTGTTGTCCCGTTTTTTTGGCTCTAACTTCAGCTCTGTTCTGTATTTCCCTTAAGTGTTCATTCGCATTGTTTACCCTATGTCCTTTACAACCTTCCACTGTTTTACTTATTTGATTTCCGTTTCATACTGTCTTTGTCTCTTGCCTTTTTCACATTTCCGACTGCCTTCAATTTCATTTTCTGTCAATCGTTTTACACCCAGTATTTTCTTCTTTTTTGTCAACCATATTCAACTGTTTCTCTCTCTCTCTCCCCCTCTCTCTCTCCCTCTCTCCCTCTCTCCCTCTCCCCTCTCTCTCCCTCTCTCTCTCTCTCTCTCTCTCTCTCTTTCTCTCTCTTCCAATCTAACAAAATTGTATTGTCTCCTTTGTCACTTGGAATCAATAGAAGACTCTACAAATCTTATACAAATGGAGGATATCATAGACCTTTGTCAAATCATAATGTATCATGTATGACAAACTATTGGTTTGGCCAAAATGTCCTTTCGAATTTTTAAGCAAAATTAAGACACAAGTTCTAAACGCGAAATAATTTATTCAATCAATGATATGATACCATTTCGTTTCAGTATCTTCTGACATATTTCTGGCAGATTCATTAATCCCTGTTCAAATAATTTCCTGTGCTTATTTGCGAAAAGCTCTCCCAGGTGAACTTTTATATCCACGTTGGAGTTGAAGGGCTATCCATACAATGAATTTTGAAACAACCGAAACAGGTGGAAATCCAAGAGCACAAGGTCCAATCTGGAATTTTTGTAATGAATGACATTGCCTTTGCGATTAGTAAGTTCTGGACGTTTCTTGTGTAGAGCTGCAATTAGTTTGACCAGTACGTTACAGCGCACATCCAAATTGACGGTCTTGTCTGTTGGAAGAAGCTCGTAAAAGGCAACACCTTTCCAATCCAACCAGGCTGAAAGCATAACTTTCTTCGGGTTAAGACGTGCTTTGGAGTTTGTGATGGTTCGCTCCACTTACTCCACGATCATTTGCGTTTCACCAAGGTGATGCAGATGGTTTTTCAACATTCGAATTGGATATTTGAGGAATATCTGCGATCATCCTGCTCCTAACAGAGATTGGTGGCGCTTTTAATCTCGGTTGACCGATCAGAGTGAAGTGCATCTTCAACCAAATAATTTCTCTATTCAAATCTTGAAAAGTACTTCCGGCAAACACAGTCCATAACAGTGTGCTTTATGCACACGGAGCTTATTTTCATGCAGGTTTTCGCTGCTTTCTTGCCTTAATAAAATAATATTAAAGCACGGGGTGTCAATAATACTTGTTTTGGCTCTCCATTTCATGGGTGGTCCCAGGTACACAAAATGCAACCTGTCTCGTCGCAAGATCTCATCGAACTGCACAAAGAACAGACTGACATTAGCTACTTATTGGAATGCTTGAATTTTCGCGCAGACAAAAACCGACCAATCACACAGTTTAATATTTTATCTTTTACAAAAATATAAAACAATGCGAATTAAAAAATAAAATATACTGTAGACAGGAATAGGAAATAAAACAATACAACAATGTAACAAACTATAGGATATGCTGTGTGTGTTTTGTGGAGAGGCAATTTTGCTGCTTAATCAGAAGAGGAACTGCAACACCATAATACTTTTTCAGGTATCCACCATCGTCTCACCATTTTCTGGCTAAGCATCTTCCGTACTTATATAACTGAAACTAACAGTGACTGATCAGTTACACTTTAATGGATATGAGCAAAGAGTGTTGAGTTTAGTGCTTGGTGGTCTAAATATATGCAACTGAAGATGTTGACTTGGTGATCTGAATATATACGACTGGCATACACACTTTGGTGCACCAAGTATATCCATTGATCTTGTTGCAATCATGATTATATTAAGAGCCATTGACCTTATACGGATGTTGATCTGAGGAATTACAATTCATTTCAGTTGCTTTTACATAACAGTACGATGTAGTAGTATCAGAACATTTTTTCGCTATGCATATCAGTGCAAATAAGAATATATTGATGTGCCTTGTGTTGAAATTACAAATAAACATGTATTTAATGTATAGTTATAAATTTTTAATTGTATTATTGAATATAAATTTCTCTGCACTTAACTTCAAATATCTCTTTGTCATCAAGGCTGTAGAAATTCAAAACATTCAGTGGGTATTTTTCACATATTCTAGTATTTTTTTTTTTTTTTTACATTTCATAGCGTTTCTATAAATAGATCGTGGCACACGAATGCACCAAGGCGTACAGCTTATGAACCACTGATATTAATCATTGAAAGCAGGGATTTTTCGGTCTCAGTATATTCCACTGATCTCAGCGGTTTCTTCATTAGCATATATACATTGACATCACTGGACTGACTTCCATTATTTCATATTCAATTGATTTAAGCCTATTGATGTTTCACTAATCTCTCCAAATTCTCACAATTATATTTGAATTCTACATTATTATTATTATCATTATTATTATTAATATTATTATTATTATTATTATTATTATTATTATTATTATCATTACTATTATTATTATTAAGTAGAATCGATATCAATCCGGACAAAATTCTTAGCGGCATTTCTTCCAGCTCTTAAAGATTTACGTTTAAACTGGTGACACTACCCTTGCTTTTCATCCATTCGGAAAGGATATGATAAAGTATGAATTAAATACTGAGGTATCTGTAATCGACTAGCCTCTCTCCATAAAATAGCTGGCATTGTACCAATATGTAAGACTACTTTACTTGTCAGCTACACTTGTGACTAATGAAATGAAGACTGATGGTTTACCCCTATGAACCCACGATTACGATTTAGTAACTGTGATTTCGTTTGAGTAAACTCCTGAAAGACACATCCCTCTAACCTTGAATGGTGGCAGTAACGTGTAAGGGAAATCTATGTAGTAACTTATAAGAAAAATCAGTCCCAGTCATGTTCTGAACACACCTTTCTGAAGAGGAAGTGGCGCCATGAGTGTCTCTACAACGCTAATCAGAGCCCGGCAAATCCGATTCTGAAAAGAGAAAGAAAGAGAGAAAAATCGGAGATAGACAGACACAAACCAACCTACATCGGTAATTCCAAGATTAGATATGTCTGAAAATATATTGGCTGGTCAGATATTAAGGATTGTCGATGGTATTTCTGTTAGATTAGGGCTGACTCGAAAAATAAATTCACAAAAGCTTATAAGGATTGATATATACTGTCAGCTGTAGCAAGATATGAACTCGTGATATAGAATTACCAGAAATCTGTTTGTACAACACGTTCATATTTCTGTTATTCCTTTACAGTGGTCAGGCAGCGAGCTGGCAGAATCGTTAGCAGGCCGGGCGAAATGCTTAGCGGTATTTCGTCTGCCGTTACGTTCTGAGTTCAAATTCCGCCGAGGTCGACTTTGCCTTTCATCCTTTCGGGGTCGATAAATTAAGTACCAGTTACGCACTGGGGTCGATGTAATCGACTTAATCCGTTCGTCCGTTCTTGTTTGTTCCCTCTATGTTTAGCCCCTTGTGGGCAATAACGAAATAAGTATTTCTTCTGTCTTTAAATTCTGAGTTCAAATTCCGCCGAGGTCGACGACACCTTTCATCCTTTCGGGGTCTATAAATTAAGTATCAGTTGCGTACTGGACTCGATCGAATCGACTGCTTCCCTCCCTCAAAATTTCGGGCCTTGTTCTAGAATGGATCAGATTCCTTTAAAACTATGAAGTGGTAAAATGCTTAACGGCATTGGCATTTCGTCCGACTTTATATTCGGAGTTGAAATTCTGCCGAGGTCTTCGACTTTGTATTTCATCACTTAGAGGTCGAAAGAGGAAGAAAGGTATCCAGTGTTGTTGTTTGTTCCTTCTCGAGCCATGCCTGGTTCAGAAGGGCCAGTTTCCCGGTTTCTTTGGCATATAGGTTTCACACCTGGACGGGACGCCAGTCCGTCTCAGGTGAGCTGCTAGATGCAGGAGGAAAGAGTGAGAGAAAGTTGTGGCGAAAGAGTCAGCAGAAGTTTGCCATTACCTTCTGCCGGAGCCGCGTGGAGCTTAAGTGTTTCGCTCATAAACACACATTCGCCCGGTCTGAGATTCGAACACGCGATCCTCCGACTGCGAGTCCGCTGCTCTAACCACTAGGCCATGTGCCTTCACCCTCAGACTAGTAGCCTCTTTCAAATACTTGCAGGAGAATGGTGTTCGCTGAAGACAAGCAAGGTGCCAAGTGGTGAGAACAAATCGGATGTCAGGCTGTGAACCCACAATGCAAAGATGCGAATTAATCCCCGCAAGGTTTCCTGTATAGTGCTCTTACTCTGAATCTCACTTGTTTAGTGTCGATGGAAAAGTACCTTTGAATGGTACTGTTTAGTTGACCCTTAACAGGCAAGAAGGAATCCCGGACGAGTTGAAATTACTACGTAGAGAATCGAAAGAAATACCACGTGATGTCCTGTCCGCTTATGCCAATTTACAACCTATGACAAACAAAAAAAAGAAGAAACACGGACAAAACCATAAGGCATATGTAATAGATGCGTACAAGTGATTTACTAACACTTCATGATTCAGATTGATATACGAGCTTGAGAAAAGCATGAGCGACACATTCTAACAACATTTTCCACGACAAAATCTGAAGCTTTCCACCAATTTAGAAAAACAAAATCAATAGGACGTAGATTTAAAAAAAAAAATTGCAAATTAATAGGCTGCTCCGAGCGATTATTATTATTATTTTTTTTTTCCATATTTTAAAAGATAAAATCTACGAGTGATTTTATTTTATATCCTCTGATATCAGTAAATTTTATTGCAAAAAACTGTTTTCATGCAATTGAAGAAATTGCAAAACTGTTAAATGTGTGCTTTATTTCAAATTTTTCTCTTTTATCCAAGCCACATGGGATAATGGCGTCGTTACGAACTGTAATTTATAATTTTATTCTTTCAAGTACTAAACAAAAACAAAAAGACAAACAAAACAAAACAAAAAAACAGAAATGAAATATTTATTTATTTATTCCATTTTATAGCAAAGGTGAGTTGTTGAATTGCGTAAGGCCATTTCACTGAGTAGGAACAATTATACATTTGCTCCAAGGAATGAATTGATAAATTGATAAAAGCAGACGACGCCAATTTTTAGTTATTTTTCCAATTTTTAATTTCTTTTCTTCATTTTACAATTTGATGTTTGCTTGAAATATTTGTATGTACATTTTTTTTTATATTTTAAAGAATTTTATAAATGATTTTTATGTTTCATTTATTTACTCTTCTTGCCGTCTTGAAGCATTTGTTTGACATTGTGTTTATTTAAAGAACTCCCATTTTAAGTTTATCTAATTATAGTATTTCTTTTCGTTGTTTCTACCATGGGATTATTAACGACACATTTGTTTTTGCGCGTATTTCTCTTGTTTTGTTTGATAAAGTCTCGTTTAAAAGCCACAAAGTGGAGGAGGACGAGAAGGAAGAAGAAAACATTGTCTACTTTACCGTCTGCATTACAACTTCTGTCCTTATATTTCAATTTATCTAATTTTAGTACTACTGTATTTTTCATTTTATTTATTCCTTTATTTACAAAGAAATATTTGTGTCCCTTTGGTGTTAAGAATGAGCCTCACTTTGTGTGTGTGTGCGTGTGTGTGTGTAGGATTACTTGCCAGTGCATCATGTATTTCTATTTCGATGTTTTATATTTTCAAAAAAAAAGAAGCAAAAAAGAGCGTCATTAATCTCACAGGTGGAGTGGGATCAAATGTTATCTTAATTAGTGCATTTTAAATTGATGAAATTCATACGGGAAACGATATAAGAGAGAGAAAAAAAACGCAAGCTTTATATCCCTGCGGGGAAAATGTAGTGTGAAGTGGAAGAAAGTGAAGCACAATCCACACAGGTCTTAGCAAATCCGAAAATATCTTCGGGGAAAAATAAAATAAAACTAATATTTTAATGTACAAACAAGAATCTTTTTCATTTCTTTCTTTTTTGTTATGTGTTTTAATTATAATTTTATGTTTAATTATATTAATATTTGAGATCATTTTTATTGAAATGTTTTTGCTTCGCTCAAATTTTTCTGATTGAAATTTCCGATTTTGTTTTTGTAACTTAATTACATGATGCAATACAGACAGGGATACTTGCTTCGCGACTGAAGGAAAATGGTGAATGAAATAAGGTGACATACGACCAGTTGTGTACATATATATATATATATATATATATATATATATATATATA
>NC_068997.1:13552690-13554482 GCF_001194135.2 Octopus bimaculoides
GAAAAAAAAAAAAAATTAACACCAAATATACAGTGCGTGTGTTTTTATTGGCTAAACTGGCAATATGACCATCCCCAAGTACAACAACATCTGTTTCAACACACGATTTCACATAAAAAATCTTGCAAAACAAATATGTATATATATATATATATATGTATATGTAGATTTAGATTTATTTTCTCTAACCTTAAAATGCTGGTTTGGCGAGAGGATGTCCTGGTTTTTCTCTGGAATTATAAGACAGATGGATTGAGAATGCTGGGTGATATCATTGCTATCTTAAGAAGAGCGGTCCGTTGGAAAAATATATTGCAGTCACCACTCAATGCTACTATAAACAGCCATAAGCTTGTCACTTGCTTGGACAAGTATGCGCTGGGAGCAGAAGAGATGCTTTAGTAACTGATCAGCTTACAAATCTAGTTGTCCATTTTTGAGTTTGTGTTGTTCTCGCTGTTCAGCTCCAAATCAACCCTGTTAAAGCAGAACTGATCGAATGATTTCCAATCAATGACTTTCTTACTTGATTCCTGGTATGCCGGGACCGCATTCTCTAAAGTATCTTTTTTTAAAAGCTGACTGGGTGTGATTTGAGTGTGTTAAGTACTATTGCAATAGATATGTACCAATAACTGTTGATCAGTTGTGCTCAGTTATTGCTAATCATTGATTGAGCAGATCTCTATTAAGGTCTTTACAACCATAACCATGTGTGTGTGTGTGTGTGTGTGTGTGTGTGTGTGTGTGTGTGTGTGTATGTGTGAGAGAGTGTATATTCTACGTGGTACAAACGAAGGTCTTTGCTATAATTTAAAGAAGTTTAGAAACTGTTTCTTGCAGATCAGACGACTACGTTAAGGTTCACTTCCGGACTGTGTATGAATAAAAATCGTTACTTTGTACAAAAAGTGTTCTGAGTTATTTAATCACAGTGTTTTACGTACTGAGTCCAAAATTACTCTGAGCTCAATTTTAACGCTAATATTTTGGCTTCAATAGAAAATGTGATCGTAAAATAATAGAATCATCGTAACTGATTATGTGCATCCTTCATATTTTACGTTCTGAGTTCATGCCCGAAATCAATATTTGAATGTAAATTATTGCTGGGAAACGGAAGCTTTGGACAAGATATTTTGTCGAGAGAATATTTTGTTGATCTCCTGAATTTGACCACAATAAAATCTGGTAGCCTCGAGGAGGATTTCTGGGTGAAAAATAACTTCAGAGGCTGAAGCCACACAGGCGATTAACGCATTCAAATGGGGTAAGAATGCCGGGCAAGATTAAATTCAGCCTGAGATGTTAATGGCCGTAAATAGAGAAGATATTCCCAGCCTGACTGGGAAATGTCAGGTGGTTTTGGACCTCTGGAAAGACGCCAAATCAATGGCAGTCTGGGTTGTTAATCTCAAGTTTCAAAAAAGCGAGACAAGAGAGAGTTTTGTTTATCAATTTACGGCGGGTCTTAAAAGATTTATAGGAATATTGCCAAGTAGTGCACGCTTCCTGTTTGTTTTCACTGTCTTGGTTTTGTCACCAATGATGACCCTCCGCAAAATCACAAATTTTATTTAATTTGCTTTGCGGGAACAACTGTTTTATAGAAGGTGTATGTTGTCGTGAATTGCTCGAAAGACAGATTAGAAAAACAGCCGACAAGTGAGGAAGGGACGTTCCTTGTGTTGCTTGTATTGTTTTCCATTTGTTTCTTTCGTTGTTTGCAAAACAATGCCATTATTCCATGTCCATCGTACTTCGCATTTTTGTTGTTTATGTTTTGTGACGT
>NC_068997.1:13554492-13554681 GCF_001194135.2 Octopus bimaculoides
CTTCGCATTTTTGTTGTTTATGTTTTGTGACGTCCTGTGCTCACATATGCATATGTATATACGTATACATGTAAGTATGTACGCATACGTATGTATATATGCATATACATATATCATTTTTATTATTATATGATTGAACGCCACGCATCCTTTTCCAAGTAAGTTTTATACATGTATATATATATATAT
>NC_068997.1:13554943-13555925 GCF_001194135.2 Octopus bimaculoides
ATATATAGGACGGACGTCTCTCAGTTTCCGTCTATCAAATCCACTGAGAACGCTTTGGTTGGCCCAAGGCTATAGTGAAAGACATTGACCAAAGGTGCCACGCACGGGGACAGAACTCTGGAACCATGCGGTTGGGAAGCAACCAAGCTTCTTATCACACACCCACGCTTTTGCCCATATATATATATATATATATATATATCTGTGTGTGTGTGTGTCTGTGTGTGTGTATGTATATACCTACATACACACAACTGTCTACTATTTACCTACGTAATGCATGCAACGAAAACGTAATTTGAAGATTACTAGTTTTGAATTATTTATGTTTATGCATTCATTTTACAACTTCGCTGCCATGGAGGTCAAAACGACTATTACAGACCTGAATTGACAAACATACATTTACAAACATACATTTACAAACATATCATTTATTGAAAACGATTAACTGAGAATAAATAATTCCACTGAGTTAAAATTTCTGACCAAATGTAACTATTGCAAAGTTACATTTCCGCGTTAATATAATCGTATTCCTCATGTAGATTGATTTTAAATTGTTTACTGGTAAATGTTCGTGATTCGAGTTATTTTTATTCGCGTAAGAAATTTTTGATGAAGGCTTGTGATTAAACCGCGTGGTGGTCCAGTTCTTAACACAAACCTCCTAGCTAGACTTCACCACATTGTTCATACTTCGAAATACACTCAGTTTGACCCTAATCTTGCAGTGAGAACTTGCAGGCCATAGTCGCAATATTTGGTCCACTCATTGTTACTATCAAAAACGCATTGCATCTGGAGGGAAAAGTTAATAAGTTAAAGATCAGTGAAACGAATGCATACATGTATATCTTAAATGCATTTTTGTGTTTAGTGATCAATAAATATATACAGAGAGAGAGAGAGAGAGAGAGAGAGATAGTGCCTAGTATGCATATAAATGCACATTCTATATGCATATATATATATATATATA
>NC_068997.1:13560644-13561516 GCF_001194135.2 Octopus bimaculoides
TATATATATATATATATATATATATTCGCCATGATATATCGCTGACCACTATACACATTTTTTTCTCTTCTTGCTTCTTTCTGCGTTCTTGTCTGTGGACGAGCGTAGACTCGAAACGTTAAAGACTTTTTTCAATTCCCTAGCGTTATACTAATACATCTATTTGTTTTCTACACCACCTGTCTTCGTCTGTTGCTTCTTTTGTGAATTCCCCCCTATATATATATATATATATATATATATATATATTTATATGTAACTATGTATACAGATAGATATAGATAGACAGACAGATAGATTGACATTACTGCATAATACTCGCAATATTTTAGGTTGATAGGAAACAAAGTTCAATAACAATCTCTTATTAAACAGTGAACCTAGATTTATAGACAGTTTATCATATAAAAATGGTGTAATCCAAGAAGACAACAGCTTGCAAGAGTAGACAACTTAAAGATATGCTTTCAGATACACTACTGTACTTGACGTGTATAATTGGTCGAAAATGTGTCATAATGCTTGGTACATTAGTAAAGATATTTTGTTCTTCAATCACATAATGTTATACAGAGACGCGTTTATTTCACCTCTATTTTATAATATTGAAATATTTTCTTAAATACTTTTTATTCGAGTTCTTCTCCAGTAGAAGTTTCATATGTTCCCGTAATCGCTTCCTTAGGTTGCTGAAATCATTCTAGACGTTGTCGTTGTAGTCATCGTCGCCGTCTTCGTTGTCGTCATCATCAACATCACCATCATTATTATTGATGTTAGGTGTCAGTAAGCCTATAGATGTCTTTTCCGGGAAACAAACAAGAAAGAAATCGTAAAAGTTTGTCAATTCACAAATGTATATATATATATAT
>NC_068997.1:13562318-13564167 GCF_001194135.2 Octopus bimaculoides
TATATATATTAGCAACAATAAAATTACGTACCATTTATACAAATACCAGTATTTATATACTTTAAATGTATATGACTAACCTTCAGCTGAATCCGGTAACATTGCCTTTGCAATTTTAAAAATCCCACGACATGGGGCCAAAACATGTATCGATACAACATCACTTCACTTAGATATAATAGCGAGTGGATGGCAGTGGAGGGTTTCTTGAAGATTTCGTGACTTAAACGCGAACTGGTTATTAAAGCAAGAAATAATTATTTTAGTACTCAGAGCAGCTTGGGTGGTGGGCATAGTCTAAAACTTAAGGTTTTCGTATTCAACATATTTAACTAATCTGGCAGTCGATGGAGACTCTAGGTAGTTGCTCGACATATTAACCATCTCCGAAAATTTGTACTTCAATCAAACACAAATTAAAAATAATCACCAGAAGGATATATGGAACAACTTGCAGCTTACATTTACGGTTTGTCACGTGACTAAGCAACATAACTCGGTGCTCACGTGACTCTACGGAAATCCACCCCTTTGCAAGCATTCCAGTGACGTTTGCAATTTGAAGATACAATTCTGTCCTTCTACGTCCCGACTAAGAGTTAAAATGAAACATCTGCTTTATTGTAATAATGAACCCAATTGTCACACCATGTATCGTAGAATAGTAAAGCATAACATATATAGAAACCAACAATGTAAAACTCACTTTTTGGATACGCCGTCGTACTTTTGGCCACCGTTTCGTAAAAGTCTCTTTTTATGTTATTTTCTTTTATTTGTCTATTTTTCTTCAGGTGGTACTAATTCATTTTCGAAAATGCACATATGAATACATGAGATATCGAGCAATAAGAGAACATAACCGTTCATATTTTCTATAATACTTCATAGAAAGACAACGTTATATTGTTTTGTAGTATATAAGTGCACAGCTGCTAATGTCTGAGCAATTACATATATGCCTTTATATTAGACTACATATTAATGGCATAAATGTGTAAAAGAAAAAGAAAACCAATATACATATGTATATATAGGTGTGTATGTATATATATATTTGTATGTACTGAATATGAATATATGTATATATGCACTACATGAATATATATTATAGATATACATATATATATGTGTATATATATATATATACATATATATATATATATATATATATATATATATATATATATATATATATATATATCTTATATATATATATATGTGTGTGTGTATAAATGTATATATGTATATAATAAGAACACATAAAGGTATTATTGGTGGCATATATGCTTGATGTAAATATGAAGGATGTTAGGAGTGGGGGGTAATGTGTATATGTCTGCATGTCTGCACTGTTAGGTAGAAGATTTGAAAGGAAATTCGGTAAACCAAGCAAGGTGCAGTGCCTGCAGCTTATGTGGAAAAATCTGCTCAATGGCTTGATATAAAAGAAATCAATTAGTTCTTGTAACATTGCTTAGGAAAGAATAAAGAAAAAAAAACAACAAAAGTTCGACGTTGTGGTGTGCTGATTAAAACACTTGCCGTTAATGTTCTACAGATATTATACGTTGATTTTGGTATTATTGTTGTTATTATTATTATTATTATTATTATTATTATTATTATTATTATTAATATTATTATTATTAATAATAATAATAATAATAATAATAATAATAATAATAATAATAATAATAATAATAATAATGATAATAATAATGTTGATAAGTAAACAGTGGTAAAAAGAAAACCAGGAGAAAAAAGTTTTTAGGTCAGTGTATTAAACAGAGTGAATTGTGGTTTGTGTGTGTTTTTGTTTTTTCTGTTCCTAAATACTCAGTTGATA
>NC_068997.1:13564653-13567471 GCF_001194135.2 Octopus bimaculoides
ATATATATATATATATATATATATATATATATATATATAGTGCATACATCAATGTCCACACTCCCGCCCACTCACACACGCATGTATAGACATACAGGTATGTATATGTGTGTGTAGGTATTTTTATGTAACGTATGGTCATGAGAGAATGCTGGATATATGGTGTTATTGATATGTGCATCATATGTTGTGGTAAAGGAAAGGCGGTGGATTAGGAGACTCGTTGGTGCGTTGAACTGAATGCCACACTATTTTGCCTTACTTTCTACCGCTGAAGTGCAAATCCCATCAAAGACAAGTCACCTCTTCATCCTGATAAGTCTGATAAAAAACAAAAAAATATATATGAATCGAAGGCAGTGGAATGGCTGGACTGTTTGGGATAGGAAAATAAGTTATCTGATCCAGCAGCTTCTGTTCTGACAGCAAAAACTGTGACAACGCTAGGGCCAGTTTTTTTTATTTTTGTGTAAATCAACGGCAATTTTCCTTGGTTAATTGTCAGTGACATGATAGAAAATGAAGACTGGTATGCATGGGTAACTGCCGGTTTGCCTTACAAATTATTTTGTTCAGGAGAACGCATACTCGTGTAGAGGCATGGTCATCCTTGACTGACGGAGGACTCCGTCTAAGGGGTTTGTGCAGGTAGGGGTGGTTCTCTTCTGTCAGGTTTACCAAAAGCCACGCAAGTAACTTGCACACGGTAACTCGATCTGCCATAAACTGAAGCTGGATATTCTTCAAACACACTTATGCACGCTTTAAATAATGAAAATATGAACGATCGTATGGTGGTGGGATTAAATTTAATAAATATTATTGCGGATGAAATCCGTGATCTTTACATTGTTTTGGGATGACTTAAACGAAATTCATCCATGTGCAAGTATTGGAGGTAGCGTTCATGATTGTATCTACCCACACTTTTAAAAGGATGCTCGATGGGTGGAACGACAATAGCTATGTGTGTTAGCGAACCACACAATGTAAACGAGGCGGTATCAAAATGTCCGTGGCCTAGTTATGTTTGATTAAAAAAACTTATTAACTTAAGTTTTAACGCCATCTTCGAAATAGTCACCTTGCGCAGTACTTTTAGATTCCGGCCTGGAAATTGCTTTCCGTAAGCGAGTCGAGGACCTTCTGTGATTCGCCAGTGTTAAAACGGCGACCTTTGAAGTGCATTTTCATCTTGGGGAAGAGATGTATGTCCGCAGGAGCTAGATCTGGCGATTAGGGTGGGTGCGGAAGGAATACCATGTTGATCTTGGCGAGGAAGTCACGAGTGAGGCGAGCTTTGCGACATTGTCGCGTTCCACAGATCTGGTCACTTTCGCCAAGTGTCTTCCTTCAAATGTTTCAAAATGTCGCAGTAAAACTCTCGATCGACGGCCTGGACCTGGGGGGACAAGTTCTCAATGTACAATACCGCGGATGTCGGAAAAAAACAGCGAGCATATTCTTGACTGAGCTGCGGTTCTGTCGTGCGCCCGCATCTCTCAAAACATTCCGTACGACCCCATGCCTTATCGCTGTAAGGTTGCCCAAACATGCTCGATATCTCTGTAGCAGACTTTCCAAGATTAACATAAAATTCCACGTTGGCTCTTCATTCCAACTTCCTGTCCAGGACAAAAATCGCAGACTACAGCATCCACGTGATAACAAAAAACACAAATTTCACAACTTGCGAAAAAAAAAACAGTGATGTCACTCGGCAAACTGCCTCATGAATGCTACTGCGTTCTCTCAAGTCGCACGCGACCGTGTGCTGCCATCTGTTGGCGCGCCACAGAACTAGTCCAGGAACTTTTTGACATCACCTCGTATGTGTGTATGTGTATGTGCGTGTGTGTGTGATTGTGTATCTTTCTGTGTCTACGTGTGTGTGTGTGTGTGTGTGTGTGAGTGTGTGTGTGTGCCTATATGTGAGTAAAGAGAGGGAGAGAGAAAGAGAGAAGAAAAAGAAAGAGAGAAAGAGAGAGATTAAGAAAGAGAGAAAGAGAGAATGCGATGAATAAGTTCGTGCGTATGTGAGCATGTTTAGTGAGTGTATCTGTATACTACATAGTATTATATTTATTTCTCTATTACTTAAGGACTATTTAAGTTTGTCAGAGACAGATTAAGAGGCCGCAGAAATCTAAAGCCGAATAGACACAGACATTCCTGCTGTTCGTTCTTGATTAGTGTGCAGGAAGCAATGTATTAATCAATTTGAAAAGGAAGAAATATTGCAAAGCTCGAAGTTTCATGCCAAGACTACGTAATATCGCTGATCAAACATCTTGCGATGCAAAACTTGGGAAATTGGCGGAACTAAACCGGCAGCATAATAATAGTAAAGGATAGTTAACACCAAGAGATTGATACACTTGTATTAGTATTTCTTAGTATGTATTGATTTGATTGTGTTGTTTCATGTGTGTACTTTGGCTAGTGGATCACTGATGAGTGATTATGTAAACACTAGCTTAACTCTAGAAACTGTTTGTACACATTCACTTTAGCTGAAGGCTATTAACTGGCGTTGGCTTTCTTTGGTGGAAATGACGTTGTAGATTTATCAGAAGCAATGGGTAATGAAGACAAAGAAAGAGAGGAAAAAGAAAAGAAACAGAAATAATTAAATATATAACTAATAATAATAACAACAACAGTAGTAGTAGTAGTAGTAGTAGTAGTAGTAGTAGTAGTAGTAGTTGTAGTAGTAGTAGTAGTAGTAGTAGTAGTAATAATAATAACAATAATAATAATAATAATAATAATAATAATAATAATAATAATGAGAAGAAGAAGAAGAAGAAGAAGAAGA
>NC_068997.1:13567481-13570689 GCF_001194135.2 Octopus bimaculoides
ATAATAATAATAATGAGAAGAAGAAGAAGAAGAAGAAGAAGAAGAAGAAGAAGAAGAAGAAGAAGAAGAAGAAGAAGAAGAAGAAGAAGAAGAAGAAGAACAAGAACAAGAAGAACAAGAAGAAGAAGAACAACAACAACAACAACAACAATAAATGGATAAATAAACCAGGCAATGAAGGAAGGACGGAAGTAGTCGGACAGAAACCATTTTTAGAGACGCATATAATTACTACATGACTAATTGATTGTGTTTCGTATTACCGCAAGGTGTTTTTTTTTTCCTTTTCTTATTGGTTGACAACTACATGAGTAATTGTGGCCTAGTGTATTACTAGTATTCAAATTACAAAGCCAAAGGACAGTCAACGAGAGTAGTAAAGCATAAAGAATTTTACCCTTGCCGGAATCTTGAACTTTTAACATTGAAAATTGTTCACTTGAGATAATTCACAGAAGCCGTACTAGAATATTATATTTGAGTATATATTATTGTATTGCAAGATATATTAAAGTGGTGGTTGTGGTGGATGAATGGCCAGTAAATGCCTTGCAGTATGTGGCTGTGTTCCTTATACGTGGTAAGTTCAAATTTTGTTAAGGTCGAATTTCCAGTATCATAATTGAGGTGCTGATAAAATATTTACCATCGACCAAAATGTGTGTCACTTTGTTGCAATAATAAGAATTAATATATATTTTCATATTTGAAGACAGAACAGCCAATACAAACATACACATACACACACACACATACATGCATAAATACATATAGATATGCGTATATATGTGTGTCTGTGCTTTTGCATGAGTTTGAGTGCATGTCTATTTGTATGAATGCCTGTATCCATGCGTCACATCACACACACACATTCGCACAAACATACACACACACATATATGGAAACAAGTATACACACACACAGACACATGATGTAATTTGAATATGAAATATAAAGTAAGACGTGGCAGACCAATAATAAACTGGAAATATACAATGGAACTGAAGAGGTAAATGCAGAGGATTGATTGAAAGATTTAGAGGAAGTGGATTAAAACGTAATTTACTGATATACTTTTCTTTTTTGCTCTAGGCACAAGGCTCATTTTGGGGGAGGGGGCCAGTCGATTAGGTCGACTCCAGTATGCAGCTGGTACGTAATTTATCAACCCCGCAAAGATGAAAGGTAAAGTCGACCTCGGCGGAATTTGAACTCAGAACGTAAAGACAGTCGAAATATCGCTAAGCATTTCCCCCGGTGTGCTAACGTTACAGCCAGCTCGCCGCTTTATCATTTACTGATATTATTGGACAAAGCCATTAGAGCGTCGAAGAACACGCTCTACGATATTTCTGTTTTTGCTATCAGGCTCTTTCCGTTCTCAGTCCAGATTTCACTCACGCCAACTTTGTCTTCCAAGTTTCTGAGGTCGATAAAATTGGTTGGCACTCTGTCAGTTACGACGACAAAGGTTCCAGTTGATCCGATCAACGGAACAGCCTGCTTGTGAAATTAACGTGGAAGTGGCTGAGCACTCCACAGACACGTGTACCTTTAACGTAGTTCTCAGGGGAGATTCAGCGTGATACAATGTGACAAGGTTGGCCCTTTCAAATACAGGTACAACAGAAACGGGAAGATAGAGTGAGAGAAAGCTGTGGTGAAAGAGTACAGCAGGGTTCGCCCCTACCCCTACCGGAGCTTCGTGGAGCTTTAGGTGTTTTCGCTCAATAAACACTCACAACGCCCTGTCTGGGAATCGAAACCGCGATCCTACGACCGCGAGTCCGCTGCCCTAACCACTGGGCCATTGCACCTCCACAGGTCGGTAAAATAAGGCACCTGTTAAGTACTAATTTCAGTCCTTGTGCTTGTTGTAAACAAGATTATTACTGGCCAAGATCCTAAATCAGAATCTATTGGTGTTGTTATTATTATTATTATTATTATTATTATTTCGTAGTTGACGGCGGCGAGCTGGCAGAATCGTTACCTTGCCGGGAAACAACTTAGCTACATTTCTTCCGACTTTACATTATGAGTTCAAATGCCGCCTGGGTCGATAAAATAATTACCAGCTGAAACCTAGGGTCAATGTCATCTTAACCCGCTTCCCAAAGTTTCTGGCCTTGTGCCAAAATTTGAACCCGTAATTATTCCGTGCTTTTCATTTTATCCAATTCTTCTCATTCATTATTACAGGGTACTCTAAGTGCTTTGTATAAGTCACATTGTATTTTCTATATTCTTTTTCTTTTGTTGTTCTTCTGAACTGAAAACAATCTACTAAAATGTATATACGATGTCCTGTTGCGTTTTCTTCTGTATGATGTGCACATTTTAGTTATCAATTTGTGCGATTCTTTTGAATCATTTCCGAGGTAAATATTATTGCATGAATTTTTTTCTCCCTCAAATTCAGCGTATCGCAAATTCCAGATGTTTTTAATTGAATAATTACTCCCATTTATTCAGAAACACGATATAAAATATAGATGTATCTATCTTTTTGAATCTTTAGACAGTGACCATGCTGGAGTACGGCTTTGAAAAATAATACTCGAACGAATCGATCCTAGTACCTAATTTCTTAAAGCCAGGCACTTATTTTCTCATTCTCTTTTATCGAACTGCTAGTTTACGGAGACGTAAACACACCAGTGTCATATATATATATATATATTTGGAATATGGGGAGTTTAGTTCACATGTGATCTAAACGAATAGGTACGCTGGGTAAGTGCTATAATTGGTCGACCTTTAGGTTTCAAGATCACAGCTAAGGCTGGATCTTGGGATCTGTTTTAGGGTTCCGTTATAGTAGATATTTATTCTGTAGAAATACCAACCAACATCCATAGCTGGAGAAAGATGAGCTCTGAACATTATTCTTCTGCCTATATTCTTCTAACTACTTTTACTCTTTATTCTTCTATTATATTCCTTATAAAGTGTAAGTTTGTCTTCTCTAAAATATTCATACTTTGTCTCTAATGACGGTATACACAGTGTATAGACATGCTAACCAACCACCTGGGTTATCCCAGAAACGGCTGTAAGACTCCAAATTAAATTATTCTGCCTTGGTTTTAGTTTTCTTCTAATGTAATATAATATAATATAACATATAATATACTATATATATGCATATATACATACATATATATATATATATATATATATATATATATATATATATATATATATA
>NC_068997.1:13571118-13573706 GCF_001194135.2 Octopus bimaculoides
ATATATATACACACACATATATATATATATATCTTACACGTGATCCATTCTTTCTTACGCACGCAAATACATATACTTATACATTCATACATACATGCATATATATACACACATATATATACATCATACGCGGCTTAAACACTACTGTGTCCTGAATCAACTGATTGAAAAGCTACGTTGTCTGAAGCTATCGAGATAAGTAAAACCTCCCTTTGAGATAATGCATCATGCTTAAAGCTGTCACCATACTGAACTCTTCTACTACTTGAGTATTTCTAACCGAATTAATGGGCAATGTGACTAAATAGCATTCTACTAGTCCTGCAGCTTTGTATTAATATATATTTCTTTACTGTCGTATTCGTGTTTTTAAATATGGAAATTAAACACTACACAACGTTTATGTTATCTGAAGATATCTTGATGTGATAAAGACAAAGGTGACACACGCCTTGCCGCCTTCAAATGAAAATAGTCTTGGTAGTAGTTTTTGTGGTGTGATAATTGTTGTGTAGAATTATCTTCTGGGCGTCGAAGTTCCTTTGCCATTTATTACTCTGAGAAATATATTCACTTTGCTTGTCTTCGAATCTCGGATCCCCTGCGGCAATGAGATTCTTTGTATATGCAAAAACGACAGCTCAACAAATAAATTCAAATTAGCACTTCTTAATAAAATGTTAGAATGCGAAAGCTGTTTGAAAATATTGTTATCTCTGCTACGGTTTTAAGTGAGATCATATTGATGTATCGGCTGTAAATAGTTAACGCTACATCTTTACGAGAACAAGTCTTGCCATAGTTGTATCTCAAAATTTAAATTAAAAACATACATTTGCTAAAGTGATGAAATTTGCTATATTGTATTATTACAACCAGAAGAAATGGTAAAGAGCTTCCAGTCCATCACTTGCCTTTGACCTATCCCAATAAAAATAAAATCATGAAATGTGCGTAACATGAAAAGTGAGATTAAACAAGAAAGCTGAAATGAAATACAATTTAAATGTATAAAATTGTACAGTTTATTTGCATATCTGTTGAAGCAAATTTCTCTCGTGTATTTGATTGAATTTATCTCCTACTCTGCGTATACTGTAGTTAATGGTTGTAAATAAATTGATTAAGCGTTACATAAATGGAGTTAGCAGTAAGGATGACTACAACAGATTAAGACTGTTAATACATTTATTTGTAAACAGGAAAAAAATAATGAATCTATCTGCTGGGCTGGCTACAGAGGTTTACATATGTAACTAAATTGATTTTGATAAATACGAATGAATATGTTATGGTAATTTCAACAATACAAGTTTTGTCATTGAAGCTCATTTCAGTACAGATTTAGCAGAGTCATGAGCAAAGACGTTTTACTTATGACCCTTCCAGCTATTATAGTCAAACAGTACATTTCGGTTGACATTGTACAATCCATTCGATATTTTCTTTAAAGACGTTAGAAGGAGATGTTATGATATTTCAATCACATAGAGATCAACTGTCGAGCGTACTCCACGAGCTTGACAACAATAACTTGATTAAGTGGATGCTACCATACTTAATAAATGCTTTCATTCATACATTTTACTGCTTTGGTAGTTTCTAAGGCCTTTTAATAATGAATAAGAACTAAGCTACACAACTCTCTTTTGATAGATGTGTATTCCTTCACAGAGCAACATACTACGAAGATTAGAAACTAGTTTAATTGGTATGTGAAGTTATAACTGTATGCTGATATATGAAACAAGATATATCTTACACTATTTTCCAAATTAGCTGAAAACGACGTTGTGTAGCAACGTGGAGTTGATCGAGGGAGTCTGCATATACACTTGACCGTTAAAATAAATCATTTGCGCAGATCGTTCAGCAAAAACTGATCTCTCAAACGACGTTTTCATTGTACTGTATTACAAGCTATACATTTTAAATAAAACAGGTAACTCCTACTAGTAATATGTGTACATGTGTATGTATGCGCGGGGACATGGAAATACTTGGAGTAGTGTCTAGGCGCGCAGTTGATCCACTGGGAATGGGGAGCACTTCTGTTGTGGTCAGAACATCTCTCTAAGAGAAGTAAACACTGAGAGAAAACTTGCGACACTGACAATATTCGATGACGTAGACTAGTTCTTCTTTTCGAGTTTATGTTGTCCGTATTCTAACAGGAGGGGGGGGGGATTTTCACAAATCCTCTCCCCATTATAATAAATCATCATGTACAGCCATCGCTTGAAAAAAAGTGAGACCTATCACAAAAATGGCGCGTCATAGCCTTCTCATGTGTTGGACTTTCGATCAGGCCATGGCAATATTTGAACACTAGTTTGCACCCACCATGTATGTATGTATGTATGCATGTATGTATGTATATTTGACCGCGTGTGTATCGTTGGCGATTTTCTTTCTCCGTGTTCCCTTCTTTGGACTTTTTCTATATTTCTGATGAAGAGCTCCGCTCGAAACGTGAATTCCTCTTTCTTTTCTTCCCTTACCTGAGCATCCAATAACACTGTACTTATTCCACATCCTGGCTTTGTTGTTTTTACTTGCTTGTTCATGTTTGGATTGAGTATATATAT
>NC_068997.1:13573806-13575895 GCF_001194135.2 Octopus bimaculoides
TATATATATATATATATATATGTATATACATATATATATATATGTATATATGAATGTATGTATGAGTTAGTGCATGTATGAACGTATGCGTGAATGCATGTGTGTATGTAAGTATATATATATATAATCGTCCCAATGCCGAATCCGCATTTAAATTTCTAGACGCGATGGAAAAGGAAGTCATTATACTTGTATTTAATGGCCTGTACCTTCGCACAGAAATGGGTGATCGATTGCCCAATATAGAAATCGTTCTTTCATTTATCCATTTTGAATATGTAACTTTGCCTATGAGCATACATATTCATTCGTTTACATCTCCATCCGACAATATTATTTCTTCATTAGTAGACATTACTGTCTTTCAGATTCTTCCCAACTCCTCCATCTTTCTCCCCCCTCTCTCTCTCTCTCTCTCTCCCTCTCTCTCTCTCTCTCTCTCTCTCTCTCTCTCTCTCTCTCTCTCTCTCTCTCTCTCTCTCTGTTTCTCTGTCGCTCTGTCTGTCTGTCTATCTGTCTATTTATCTATCTGTGCGAACATGCAAACACAAACAAACGCACGCACACATACAAAAGCACGCACACGTACATTTATATATTCGGTGGTGTAAAGCAACCTTATACTTACATGCACTCACAGACATATCTATACAGATACATATATACATATATACATCTATCTCTATATATTTATGTGTACATAAGTAAACACATACATATATGCATATATGCATATATATGTATACATTCATGTATATATGTGTGCACGTATATATATATATATATATATATATATACTCCCATACACACAGATACACAGACACGTATATACTGAGCGGTGTAATGTAACCTTATATACACATACGCTTACTCACAAACACCTATCCTACACACATTCATATATGCATATATATATATATATATATATATATATATCTACACACATATACATACATATATATATATATGTGTGTGTGTGTGTGCGTGTATACATTGATGTATACATAGATATATATGCGCACACACATGCACATACATAAACACACGTACACACACATACATACACACATAGATATTCATGTACTTGTAGTAATGCTTGATGCTTTTTTTTATCTTTACTTTCAATTTCAACTAATTTGTCTTGATTGTTTACCGTTATAATACTAGCGTTCTTCACTCTGTATTTAATTACTTATTCAATTCTCTTTTACTATTTTGCCTATAGATTCACATTCAGTATCCTTTCAAGGTTCTGCGTTTAGACTTCTTTCTGCCATTTTTGTCTCGTATTAATATAATTCAATTAGAATGTATTTGGCGCCATAAACTAGTAATTGCAGTTACTACTTAACCCGTAAACAGATATGGGTTTCTTTATGATTTTTTTTTCATTCAGTGCATTGGAATCGATAGTTGGTACTCCTCTTCTCTTTTACTCTACCACCTCCACCACAACTTCTTCTTCTTCTTCTTCTTCTTCTTCTTCTTCTTCTTATTATTATTATTATTATTATTATTATTATTATTATTATTATTATTATTATTATTATTATTATTATTATGCTTCTTCTTCTTCTTCTTACCCATCCTCCTCCTCCTCCTCCTCCTCCTTCTCATCACAAGCAATGATCATTGTCCTCATCGTGGGTGTGTTTGTCGTGTTGGCCGTCGTCCGCTTTTAATTATTAGCTGTGATATCATTTGCTGTCTGTTACATTGAAATAGCAACGAACGAATATTTATGGCCGCAAGACCAACTGAGCACTTACAGTACTGTACCTTGAGCGTATTTAGTGCATACAAGGGTATGTATGAACATGTGAGCAAATAGTTTATTATAAGTAGAAATTCATATACTTTAATGTGTGTATGTGAGTTTATGTGTATATGTTTTGACTGCGGCTATGTTGGAGCACCGCCTTTAGTCAAGCAAATTGACCCCAGGACTTATTCTTTGTAAGCCTAGTACTTATTCTATCGGTCTCTTTTGCCGAACCGCTATGTTACGGGGACGTAAACACACCAGCATCGGTTGTCAAACGATGCTGGGCGAGGGGAAAACACAGACACACAAACATATATACACACA
>NC_068997.1:13575964-13580406 GCF_001194135.2 Octopus bimaculoides
ATATATATATATATATATATATATATATATATACATATATACATATACATATATATGACAGGCTTCTTTCAGTTCCCGTCTACCAAATCCACTCACAAGGCTTTGGTCGGCCCGTGGCTATAGTAGAAGACACTTGCCCAAGGTTGCCAACCACTTGCCATGTGGTTGGTAAGCAAGCTATTTACCACACAGCCACTCCTGCGCATATATATATATATATATATATATATATATATATATACACACAAAGACATGGTTCCTATTGGTTTCATATTGTTGCGCTTCAGTTTGTTCTGGAATGCATTATTTTAGTTCTCTGTGGACTAGTTTAACCTGGTTCCATTACATATGGTTTAATCACTGCTTCTAAACCATTTATTGTCTTTGCATCCTTTTGATTCCTATTTTACTCAGGGGGATTCTTATAAACAGTTGATGTTTAAAAAAATCCTATAATAGTTATATAATTAAATATTATCAGAAACAGTATAGAAAATTGTTAAAAGCATAACCAATGCACTGTGCATAAATTTTAGCATAAAATAAATAAAAAATCTGATATGAATCCCTAAGGAACACATGGACCCCTGTTGATAATCACTGATTTAGATTGTTTCGTGCTAAATCGCTCCCTTCATTTCGTTGTTATAACTTGGTTTGCTTATGGTTTCTTTCGTTAGTAATTAGAATATTTGCTCAGTGACTGGAGTTGGGTAGAGAACCATTTGTTCAAGTGTAGAAACGTAGTCTCTTCCATTGTATAAATTGCTGTTATCGTATGTCGTGGTGCTTAACTTCAAGTCAGCTATGCTCAAGCAAATATATGACAGAACAATTTCGAGCATTGACAAAGCTGTCTTTCATTCACATAATACTTTGCTAAGAAGTCGCATGGCTCAGTGGTTAGGGCGTCAGGTTCACAATCATGAGTAGTGAGTTCTATTCTCGGACTGGGCTGAATGTTGTGTTCTTGAGCAAGACACATTTTTTTTCACGTTGCTCCAGTTTACTCAGCTGTAGAAATGAGTTGCAACAGTCATACACATAAGCTCGCACGCACACACACATACACACACACACATGTAGATAGACAAACAGACAGATAGATAGACATATGTGTGTATGTTTGTGTGTATGGAATGGTCATAATTGGAACGTTGCTAACACAGGCCGATTTTATCAGGGCTGACATAAAGACAAATCAACAACAACAGGAACAACAACTTCAGCCTCAGATTAATTTTTCCCCCTGGTTTAAAAGTTTTATACTTCAAGAGAAAACATGCTGTGCTGTGATGGTTCCTGCTTTTGTATTTGTTCCTGCGAGATATTCTTTACTACTCTAGGCACAAGGCCCGAAAGTTTGGCCAGTCGATTAGATCGACCCCAGAACGCAACTAGTACTTAATTTATCGACCCCGAAACGATGAAAAGCAAAGTCAACCTCGGCGGAATTTGAACTCAGAACGTAAAGACAGACGAAATACCGGTATGCATTTCACCCGGCGTGCTAGCGTTTCCACCAGCTCATCACCTTGTTTCTACGAGATATTAGTCGTGTAATGTAAGAGATCCATTGTAGACTCCAAGACTGGGACAGGGTCACGGAATAAAGAAACTTTATTTGGGTATTATTCCTAGTTTAAAGCTACTACGGTTCCCTTCTGTTTTAAATTCTCCATTCTATTAAACACATGGTTAATTTATTTCTAAAGAATAATATACGAAACCACTGATATTATCTATCCTTATCTATTCCGAGCAAGAATTTGAACTAGTCTGATTTATTGTTTGCCTAAGGAGCGACTCTGATAGATCCTATTCGGCAATTTTTCCCACTGCATAACATTACGCGTCTCATTAACCTAAACCCTTTTCAAATATTCGAAAATAGCTAAAAGTAAGACATAAAATGAAATATCCATATATAAGTTTCGTATTTACATTCACATAGAAAATCTGAGTTTCTTTTTCGATGGCATATCGTTATTGAACTGAAGTAGATTTGAAAGTAAATGTTCAAGTAATACGAACAGTAAAATAACAAGAAGCCATAATTAACTGTGACTAGATTCGCATCAAAAGCTCTTCTCTAAAGATATCCACCTCGCTTTATCATCGTCGTCGTCGTCGTCGTCATTAACAACGAAAACAAGAACAAAACAATAAGACTAGTGAAAATGTTAATGATGAAGGTGCTAATAATAATAATAATAATAATAATAATAATAATAATAATAATAATAATGATGATGATGATGATGAAGACGTACAATAATATCAATAGTATGATAATGATGATGACGATGATGATGATGCTGATGATAACGGATGTAATGAGGATGATGACGACAACAAAACCCTAAAAGATACGCAATATTCAACATTCTCCTCCTACTGCATAACATCTGAATGATTTTTGAAAATTTGCGTTTAAAATTTCACTTCTTATTCAGTTTGACTCATCACACACAATTTGTCTGTCCTCATATATAGAAATTTTGCCATTGAATGATGCCAATTTAAATGATGTCTTATTGTAAGACAGCACAAATGGTAAGAATTTAGAAATTTCAAAAATAAATAATGAAAAGAAGATGAAAACAACACAAAAAACAACAACAAAAGAACATAAAGCAAATAAAAGAAAAGAGCCATTAAATGAATAAATGAGTGAATGAAATAAAGAATAAATAAATATATAATTAAATGAATAAGTCAATAAGTCAATAAGTCAAATGAATAGAAAGCAGATCTGATAAAGTTTTACAAAATAAATTATCAAGTTAGCTCTTTTAGGCAGAAATAAACAAGATTTCAATTTAAAGCCAACAAAGGCCTTTGGCCTTTTGCATTCTAAATGTTCCTTATATGGTAACGTATCAAATGGAAAAGCGAGTTGAAATAAATAAATAAAAATGTAAAGAGTATTAAAGAAAGAAAACAAATAAGAAATAGAAACGATAAGAATTATTCTCTTCTAAAAATGTTTTTTTGTTTTGTTTTTTTGTTTTTGTTGATTTATTTCATGTCGATTTAAGTTGTGAAACTGAAGTATCATTAAAAAACATACTCGGATCAATTGAGTTATTATCTTATCGACTAATGATTCGCTTACACTCCGCCATCACTAATATAGTAATTGTTGTGTCTTTCTTTCTTGATTGTAGAAAGGGATGATTAAATGGAAACTGAGAACAAAAATAAAAACGAACAAAATAAAACAAAAAACAAAAATACAAATACAACAGATAAATAAAAGAAGTAGCTAAAGAGAAGGGAAAAGAGAAGAACCGAAAAGAAAGCATTCTTCTCCTTTTGCATTATTCATTTCGCCTAATCTGTAGCCGCCATTCGCAGATCAACGCTTGTATGCCTAGCAGCTATATTTATTCTTAAATGCTTCTTCAATATTTTCCCCTATAACGGCCGCCATCTTGAACAAACGACCAGATTTTGTGTTTTCTTTTCTAATATATTATTGCCATCAGTTTAAATTGGCCATTGACAAAATTTGATATTTTGTATAATTTTATACTTATTCCACCTACACACAACACCAGGATATGGCTACTGCTGACTACGTACTCGACTATTGCCTTTAGTTTTGGCAGAATGAGTGCTAGCGAGGGACAAATTCTAATTTGCATCGAGCAAATTCACTGTAACCAGACCCTTATAAAAAGTTTTTCCTTAACAATGTTCTCTGTCTTTATTTCAAACAAACTGAATCCACAATGTTTTGGCAGAAGGGGTAATAATCAAACTCCATAACCATATAGTATTTAGTCCAGTGCTGTATGGTTCCTGAAAAATTGTATCCATTTATGTTTCGTGAGAATAATTGTTTTTTTACGTTGTTTAGATCTAAGACAATTTTCTTTCTGTGTGTTTAGCTAGAGAATGAAACCCAGCATGTATTGATCCTCTCAGCGCCTCTATGACAGGTGGGGGAGTAAGAGGTTGTTATCCTCAGAGTTGTGGTTTGTCACGAACTTTAGCATCAGGGTGGGCCGTGCGATAATTACTCGTGAGCTAGGAGCTTTGTCAAGGGGGTTTCACTTTTTGTTCGATCAATAGAAACACCAGGCCTAATGAATAAGAGTATACAGGGCTGAGTATCACACAGACATGTTTACGTTTATGGTCGCATGACAGTGTGGTAAGGCTAGACCTTTATAATTACAAGTATAATTCAGCTGACAGGCTTCTTCACAGTTTCCGTCAACACGATTTCGTTCCTCACAAACTATCGGTCAAAATGAGGGTACAGAAAACACTTGCTCAAGATATTCTGCAATGTAATTCAAACTCAGTCTTCATGGTTATGAAGCAAAGCCCCTGACCACTCGATAATTATGCTCCGAACCCCTATCATTCCCATACATAAATATATATGTATATATATATATGTATATATATATATATATATATATATATAT
>NC_068997.1:13580739-13586495 GCF_001194135.2 Octopus bimaculoides
TATATATATATATATATATATATATATATATGCACATATACATATATATTTATATATGAGTGTGTGTGTGTATGTGTGTATGTGTGTGTCTGCGTGCGTGAATGTGCGTGTTTGTGTGTGTAAATATGTGTGTAACAGTAACACGTTTGAAATTGCTAATGAAAGCTGATCAGCGAATGTACATGACTGAAAGCTTCTTCTAATCATCAATCAAGTGAACGAAAGAAACTCTAGATGGTCATTCGACTCTCACGAATTAACTGCTAGATATGACTTAAATAATACCTGACATCCTCAAATAGCACACGAATTATACTATAGTCCTGCATAGCTCTAAGAAGACCAAATTTCATTGTTAGAATGCTTTTAATAATTCGTACAATGTTCAATCGCGGTTCATTGGATCAAATTCACTACAGTAACTGACGCTCAGGACTCGATGTTGGTAGTAATATAGGCCTTATAAAATAAGAGTGATATGTATCAAAAACACACGGCATCAAATTTGCGGGTTATAAGTAATTGGGTTGATTAAAGCGATTCACGATCTTGAATGGTACATATTTTATTAACTCAGTAGAACAGAATCACAATTTGAATTCGTAGGGATTAAACTGAGAAGGTAAATTATCCTATATAAACATCTCTAAGCATTGTAGTTGAACGTTGTAATAATGTTGACGATCGATCACCTTCCCTTGAGAAAATGTTCATTGCTTTCATTGTATGCTCTAAATCACACATGTGAGGATTATGACACAGGCATATAATTGAATTCAGATATATTTGTTTCAGATTTTGGCACAAGGCCAGCAAATTCGTGGTGTGTGTGGGTGGAGGGAATAGTCGATTACATAGACCCTTGTGATCAGCTGGTGTTTATTTCATCGACCTGAAAGAAAGTAAAGCAAAGTCCACCTCGAGGGAATTTGAACTCAGAACGAACAGACGGACGAAATACTGCTCAGCGTTTCGCCCGGCGGGCTAACGATTCTGCTAGCTCACGGCCTCAAGACGTCTGTAAACACCGGTTTCAAATTTTGCTACAAGGCCAGCAATTTTAGATGAGTAGGTGAGTTGATTACATAGGCCACAATGCTCAGCTGGTACCCATTCCATCGACTTATTCGAAATAATGAAAAGGCACAGTTGACCTCAGCGGAATTTGAACTTAGAACGTTGAGACGAACGAAATGCTGCATTTTGCCCGGCGTGCTCCTCCAAATGGTCCAGTCAAAAGCAACCGCCGTTGCAAATTTCAACTGGATTCCTAAATATGACCAACTAAGACTAAAAATATTATCCAACCATCTCATTCTTGGTCTCCCTCTAGGTCTCCTGCCAGTTGGCTAGGGTTAAAGAATCCTCGTTGCATTTCTTTCCTGCGATACTATGATTACATTCTTCTTGATATCTAGATAATATTTTATGTTATTCACAATATTACTATTAAACGCTATGAAGATACATGAAATTGTTTTTCTTCCCAATATGGATCAGTCAGAGTGAAAGGGTTTCAGTGCTCATGAGACTTTTCAACACATTATATTTGTTCTACTTGATGGTTCATATGATGTCGTTGACTCTCGCGTGTTGCTGTATTAAGGGGTTTATTTTCTTGTCCACGATGTGATGTCGAGCACGATCATTTCCATTTTCCGTTGGTCCACCATGAGAACGTTCATAGAGACCCCGTGTTTCACTGTTGTAATTCCTCACTGGCAGAGAGATTCGTTACAAATCGTTGTTTTAAAACTTCATGGAAGCCTCATGAGGTTTTACACTATCTCTAAGACCGCCCAACCAAGCGCTGCTCTTCTCTTCGCTCAAGGGAGGATATTTTCTTCTTTCGTCACCATCTTTCATAGGTAAATGTACTTGTCTAGCTCTTCTATGGCCTTGATGTTTAGGTGACGTGTGCTGCCATAGAGTGCCTATTAAACATAACTTTCCAAGGTTCATATTGGGGCCGACAGGTTTCGTTGTAGTATGGGTATCGGTGATCATTTCCTCTTGTTTCATGGAAGGCATACAAAATCCAGATGATGCCATTCAACCAGGATGAAGGTTAATGTTACTATTGAAGCATAAAGGCGATTATCACCGACGGACTCCCGTGCAGATTTTATAAGTCCTTTTATTACTCACAACTCTTCAGTTGATCCTAGGTTGCAGTGGAAGGCCATATACTCTGTATAATATATTGAATTGTCTTGATATGTTTAAACAAGAGAGAATAAGCTATTAAAACATCTCTCTTACTAGTAAACAGCATTAACCACTCGCCTCACAATATTACATTCGAAGTAACTAATTTTTCACAGAGTAAAATCCACTTCACCTTCTCAAGAGAGAACTGGAGGTCAGGCTTTCCACCAGTGACCATTCTATCGCTTTGCTTCATACGTTTTATGTGTTGGACTACACTAAACAATATGTCATCCATTCACCTTAACTAAAATCCGTTAAAGCGTGAACTAAGAGGGAGATGTGCTATCTCTAGTAAAATAACTATATCCACATTTACGTTACTTACCATTGAAACATTACATTCAATAATTTGTTTATGAAATTATTATATTTGTAGTAGTTGTAGTAAGAAGCTAAAGACAGACAAACAGAGAGAGAGAGAGAGAGAGAGAGAGAGAGAGAGAGAGAGAGAGAGAGAGAGAGAGAGAGAGAGAGAGAGAGAGAGGTGGGTGAGTGAAAGTGAATAATAAATAGAAAGATGGTTGAATAGTAAAAGTAGAAAGGTGACTGGATGTAAGAGTTTTGTGTATAGGCTTTCATTCAGCGATTAAGTGAAGCGTAAATGAGCTCTAATTACTTATAACACCATACTGTTAATGTTAATAAGTAGATCTGACATATGCAGACCTCTCCGTACTCTCAGATTATCTTTCTCTTTGACCCGATAACTCTATTGTTTTCTTTCTGTGTTTATAAATGTCTCTCTCTCTCTCTCCCTCTCTCTCTCTCTCCCCCTCTCTCTCTTTCTCTCACTATATACATATATACAAATATATATACTTGAATGTGTGTACACACACACACACCAGAATACACATCAAACTTCCATGGCTTCCTCTAATTTTTCTTTGTTTAACATTTCAGTGTCGTGGGTCTCTGCCAGTGTCTTTATATGGTTTTTACTTCAGTATAGTCTGTTTCTATATGGAGGAAAGCACCTACGAATGTATATACATACATACAAACACACATATTTATATCTATATTTATATGTGCATGTATGTATGTATGCATATGTATGTGTTCCTGTGTGTTTGAGTGCGTCTGTGCGCATGTATATGAAAGCAAATATTGTATCTGATCTTTAGTTTTTTTTTCCTAGAAACGCAACAATTTTTCTACCACGATTCGTCCCTGCCATTTTCTATCAATGTATTTTATTATAATTTTCAATATCGCTGCAGTATTTTTCGCAAATTATTTTATTGCTTCAATCTCTTTGACCACTCTAGTTTTTTTTTTTTTTTTCGCAAAATTATACTTTCCTCTGCAGTATACATGATACAATATTTCTCTCTGAACATCAGTGCCCCATTCATTCTATACACCCTCATTACCCTTATACTCTTTCTCACATTCTCTAATATATATATATATATATATATATATAATTGGGTGCGTGTATGCATATGTGTGTGTACAGGAGTACGTGTTCGTTTTTATGTTATAATATGATTTAGAATATATATCTATAATTAATTTATTAAATAACACTGGGTGTAACTACGAGCTTAGATACCGTATCGAGAGAATGTATTTGTGAATAGCAAAGGGGTAAAAATCTACGTACGTTTCGATTCTTGCTTGAATTATTCTCTTTAGCTATCCAGGAATATATAGATAACACTGAGTATGCTCAAATGAATGTGAACTTAAATTCCAACTGTCCCTTTCAGAGCCGGGACCACGGCGCGGAAGTGGCGATATGAGCAATGCAAATCGAGCTGTTATGGACGTAAACACCCTTGGTGACTGGCGACGTTTAGGGTTTGTGGGGTTTCCTCTTTTAACCAGTGAGCTAATCACATCTAACGAGGAATTTTTGAGCTAAAGTTTACTTACGTTTTATTGCATTTTAATTTTATTGTTTATTCTTTCTTGTCTATGGGAATCCTCACTGCCCCGTTGTCTTCCTATTGTCCTGAATGGTTTTGCAGTGACCAATGAAGTTGTATTACTGGTATTGGTGTTGCTGTTATTATTGTGAAGCTGATAGTGCCATTAGCACGTCGGATAAAATTTAAGTCGCATTTTGTGTATATTTACCTCCTGTGCTCAAATTCTTCCAAGGTTGACTTTGCTTTTCATCATATCGGGATCGATAAAGCATGTACCAGTCGAACACTGAGCTCAACATAAGCGAAATTCACCATCAAAATTTCAGGTCTATACTAGATAGGACTACCGCTACTACTACTACTACTACTACTACTACTACTACTACTACTACTACTACTACTAGTTTTATCGTGGGGTACAAATAACGCTTACTGACACACACCTACACAGCTATCAGTTGCCAATGCATATGCGTTGTGTGTGTGTGTGTATGTGTGTGTGTGTGTGTGTGTGTATATGTGTGTGTGTTTGTGTGTGTGTCTGTATGTCTGTATGTCTGTGTGGTTTAAGGCAAGAAAACATTGTTAATACAAAAGAGAAAGAAGTGAAAGTGAAATACCGACAGAAAAATAAGTATGACGAAAACAATGTGAAAAACATCGACAACAACCACAGCAAAAAACAAAATCAACTTCAACAACAACAATCATAATTGTGTTTTATAAACGAGATGTATTGAAATTAACCAACAGCGACATTTAATTAAAAGACTTCAATTTTCTTCCGTATCTATTCATTGGATTTAATTAAGGTATGGTTAACCGTTAATTTCTTGGCACGATACCTATACAAACTAGCTTTGTATTTATTTATTTTGTAAGTGTTTGTATGTGTATTATGTATATCTGTGAGCATATATGCGCGCGCCTGTGTGTTTCTGTGCATATGTGTGTGTGTGTGTGTGTGTGTGTATGTGTGCGCGTGCGTGCGTGCGTAGATGATTGGTGATGGTTTAAATATATGTGAAAAGCATTTTCAGGCAGTGAGCAAGGGTATATGTACTTGCTAGAAATTAATATATGTGTAAGATTACGTTGTTGCAATTTTGATTGAGAACAAACATATATACATAAATACACACACATATATATATACACATGCAAATATATACATATATATATATGTGTGTGTGTGTGTGTGCATATATATGCAAATATATACACACATATATATAACTTTATAAATACAAGGGTAAAAATTATTAAATAATTTACACCAGTGGTTAGCATGCGTAATGAAAGTCAAGAGACATAAAACATGTGTGTGTGTGTTTATGTGTGTGTTTGTGTGATAAACATATACATAAATACACATAAATACACACTTACGCACGCACACACACACACACACACACATACACACACACACACACACACACATATATATATGTGTTCTTTCATTCTTTTATTCTTTTATTTATTTCAGTCGTTTGATTACGGCAGTGCTGAAGGACCTTCTTTAGTCGAAAAAAATCGATCCTAGTACTTATTTGTAAGCCTAGAACTTTTATCTGAGACTTTAGCCGAACCGCTACATTACCTAAATACACTAGCATCGGTTGTCAAGCGATGGAGGGGGACCAAACGCAGACACTCAAACATATATAT
>NC_068997.1:13587152-13590171 GCF_001194135.2 Octopus bimaculoides
TATATAGATATATATATATAGATATGGATAGATACATACGTACATACATAAATATAGATGCGTATATGTACACTCCCACACATAAATATATGTCTGTATATTTATGTATGTATTTCATCTGTGAATGTATCTATGTATGTACATATCACTATGGTATTTAGGTTGTCATTACTCCAGTTGAATTAAACCTGACCGAATGGTATCGGGTATGACATCGACTCAAAGTGATTATGTCAACGGAGAAAAATCTCCTGCACTGGTAACGACTGCAAACATAGTATTTATATCGACATTGATGAAGATTAAAGCCGATCAATAGCTTTCCTAAAACGATGATTATCCGCAATGATATTTCTACCCATCTGTGTCTTTCTATATTTTTTAAGTGATTGGTAGATTTGACGCATCTCCCTCAGAAACTATTTTGCTTCTAATATCTGGTGGACGAAAGAAAATGTGATTTGTTCTACTCGCTAAAATCTTTCACATTCAAACGTCTATGAAGAGAATTCACCAGTTATATTTCCTTACGCAGGAAAAAATCCCAAACTGACAGTTCGTAGCTGCTGCTGCTGCTGCTGCTGCTACTAATACTACTGCTGCTGCTGCTGCTGCTGCAGCTGATGATGATGATGATGATGATGATGATGACGATAATAATAATGATATCAAATTTTACCACAATGGCAGCCATTTTGGTGGAGTGGATGTTTCTATTATATCGACCCCAGTGTTCAACTGGTACTTACTTTATTGACCCCGATATTATTATTATTATTATTATTATTATTATTATTATTATTATTATTATTATTATTATTATTATTATTATTCCTTCGTAACACAGTGTAGGTAAAAATGCACTGGAGTCTTTAGTCATCTGTCTAGTGACACCAAAAACCACAGACAGATAATAGTTTCCTTAAGATGTGCGCTGTGCCCAATAAGGCTGCTTTTTGCAAGACATCAATTTTGCATGGGACTTCCAGTTGCCTTAAGAAGTCTTGAAGTTTCAGTGGGATTGAGCTCAACGCCCTGATCTCAAGACCAAGTCCGATGGATAAAATAATTCCAAACTTTCGATCATTTTACGAAATTTTCGATATTACGAGACTTTTTGTTTAAAAGAACATTAGCAAAAGAAAACTTTTTGCTAGGCTAGTTTTCTCCTCAAATTGGGCGTGCATATATATTGCTGCTGCTGTTGTTGCTGTTGCTGCTGTTGTTGTTGTTGCTGCTGCTGCTGCTGCTGCTGCTTTGAAGCGTGTTATTTATTATCCAGTATCTTTCAGTTCAAAAACATAAGAATGCAAATTAGAATCAAAATATCAAATCTTTGAAAATTTTACATGCTTTCCAAGTGCGTTTTCAATTGTCAGTTTACATCACTTTGTTGCCATATACCTAAATGTTTGTTAATTCTTTTAAAAAATGCTCTGCGGATGAATACCGTTAGACGCGTAGCAGTTGCCTATACTTTTCTACGATTTTCTACGATAGTTTATTTCGTATACAAAACAAAGTCAATTCATTTTTATTTCTCTTATCGTTTGAAAATCGGACCATGAAACTCAGAGTTGCAAATTAACATTCAGTTAAAACACAAAAATGTACAGATACATACAGACTTGTACACACACACACTTGTGTGTGTGTGTGTATGTCTGTGTACTGAGACTTAGCCAGAGTGTTACGTATATTTTACAATAAATCTGTAAAGAGACAAATTGATAGATGGCCCCATTGATTCACAACAGATCAATTCATACTTGTTTTGGCAGGCTCACTGATTGGCAATGCATTGCTCTAATTATCCTCTTCATCAAAACCAGGCAATGAGAACATAATTAGATGTGGGTGAGTGTATATGTTTAGTTAATTTTCGTACGAATATATACGCTTCTTTATTCACCACTATGCGTTTGAGTATATGTGTGTATTCAATGTATAATATGTGTGTATAATGTATAATATGTGTGTATAATATGTGTGTATTCAATGTTTATATGAATGAAATTAATAGAACGTCTGAAAAATTTCCAAATATATACACAATGATTTTGATTAATTGGTACGCCTGTGGGAAATGAGAATATGAACAATTAAAAGATAATTTCGTTAAATAATACACAGACACAATAGCTGTCTCTTCTTAATTACTTGTATTAACTTTGATGATCATCTTGTTTATTCTCTGGTCAATCGTGATCATAAGCGGTCCATCCATGACCATTCTAGCTGTCGATTTCTCTATACCTATAAAATTGTTAGCCTGTGTGTAACTTCTTTGTTATTATTCTAGTGGGTCACTTGAGGAAGAACGATAATTCCTCGTCGGTCGTCGATGAACGATAGTGGAGTCACTCTCGTTGTCTCAAACTAATGATTGTCTTTGATGTTGTTGCTTTTACACCAGAGATTTGAAAATGACAACAATAAGGAAATTTGCTGAATCTCATATACCAATTTTTTTATGTAACACGGAAATTGTGACACACAGTATCACATTCAGTATCATGAATAAAATCACGGTCACGGGAAAATACTTAAAAGGAAAAGATTATCTCAAGACTTAAGATTTTCTCCACAGTCGACATACAAAGCAATAGGTTTCTTGTTTGTATCTAAGGCAACAATAGTGATCAAGTGTTTCTGGCGCAAAAGCCGTATTCATCACAACAATTGTCCGATTATATCTCTACATGCTAAGTAGCTGAGATTTATACAAGAGCTGGTCACATTTATTGGCTAGTTAATTTGCATAACTTAAACAAAAATGAACTGAGAGAAATAAATCAGAAAGGTTGGTGGCATGTATTTCAATAGCATAGGAATATACAGGTATATCAAATACCGTACAACATAAATTTCCGAGGACGAACTACTTCCTGGAAAGTTCTGAGGATGAAGTACCTCCTGGAAAGTTTCGAGGGTGGTATTTCCTGGAAAGTTTCAGACACATGTTTCAGACACATTCTGAATGTTGGCTGGATCTCAAAACTCCAGATACACAGGTCCT
>NC_068997.1:13590275-13591033 GCF_001194135.2 Octopus bimaculoides
ATATATATATATATATATATATATATATATACACGCAGGGGGCAGTTCAGATAGAGACGGCTAGATAGATAGATAATTTATATATATATATATATATATACATATAAAGAAAGGGGGAGAGGAAGAGATAGGGAGGGGGTAGAAGAGATATAGCTGGTAATGCAGATAAATATAATTAGACTTGATGCATATACAAAATATATTAAGAAACAATATATGTATATACGCGCATACACAAACAAAACACATACATACACTCACACACACGTTTATATATATACAAATGTGGACAGAGCACAAAACAGACAAAATAATATTAAGAAGATACATAATTTCTTTACTCGACAGCTGTTTCGTTTAATAATCGTATTAGCAATAATTTGCTGGTGGAACATGGAATAATCTCGGATATGCAACCAGTAGACAGTAACACAGAGATATTACAAAAATTACGGCTTCCCTCATCAAGAGAAGGTAGGAAAAACCGTTTTATATAGTTGTGCGCCACTATACAAACAAGAAAACACGTTTAGCGAGGTGTTTGAATACGTGATAGACGTACCGAAACTTTACAGCTATCAACTGTAATACAATAGATGTGTGTGCGTGTGTGTATTTATATTATTTTGGCTTTACCCACAATCCTTTATACAATGCATAAATATATATATATGTATGTATTCGTATGTGTGTATGTATCTATCTTGTATATATTATATTACACACGCGTGCGCGTATATATATATATATATATATAT
>NC_068997.1:13591309-13594501 GCF_001194135.2 Octopus bimaculoides
TAATCTTCAGGCCCTGAATTATTTCAGTATGAAACTACGATGGCTTCTCCTCTGGAGCCTGCTGTTAGATATTCTATTGTTAGTTAATTCGATGTTAATGAGGGAGGCCATCAGTGTTTATTTGACATTACAGAATAAACTAGTTCAAATATAGCACAAAAATCAAAACCTTCACCATCGACACTTGAACGCCATGCCAGTAGTAACAATAACGACAACAACACCTATAAGAATAGCAACACCAAAATCTACGACAACAACGACTGCAATAAGAGAAACAAAACAAAAGAACAACGACAGATATATTGGTAAGCTGTAAGAATAGAGATTTCAACTAACATGACACTAACACAAATTACAAGCGTACAGAAAGTCGTTTCAGCAAAGACGCAACAATTAAGATTATACATTTTCAGAGTGTGAGAAAGAGAGATGGAGAGAAAGAGAAAGAGAGAGAAGATGAGGAAGAAAGAGATTATGAGAATGATTAAGAAGTAGAGACTTTTAGAGACATCGAGAAAGTGTGAGAGAATTAAAGGGAGATATTAAGAGATGTACAGAAAGAGAAGGCTTCAGAAGGTTCGCAAGATATGAGTCGAGCGACAATGATAGAAATCTGGTGATAAATAAAACGGATGCTAGAATAGAAGGAGATGCAATGGCAAGACAAAGGGGGAGAGAGAGAGGGGGAGAAATACAGAGAGAGAGAGATAAAGAGAAAAAGAGAAAGAATGATTGTGTAAAGAAGAGTAGAGGGATTTGAAATGGAAAGTGAAAGCAGCCTGGTATTGGATGAGTTTGGGCGTTGAATACGTACGTGAGACATCTGTAGTTGACCTGACAAACAATAGGTCTAATCTAGCAGAATAATTTCCGAAACAACTGTTAAAATGATCAGATGATGTGATAAGTTAATATGCATTTGCCCACAAATAACACTTGCTATCGCACGCAGATACACCCATACGCACATTCACACACACGCGTATATATATATATTTATATACGTGTGTGTGTGCGTGTGTTTGTATATGTGTTTGTATGTGCGTATGTGAACGCATACAAATACATTTGCAGTTTCACAAGCACATACAAATAAACACATTTGCACATGGTACGCTCTTACGTGTAAATATTAAACACTAAAAATATATATGCTATATCCACGTTATATCACAATAATGCACGTATATTTTACAGAATTATGTATGTGTGCATCTCTGTGTGTATGTGTGTCGTCAATAATAAATACATAATTATTCAGTTGCATATATACATGTGTGTGCATGCAGATGTATGCGTGCCCATCTGCATTTACAGTTTGTATGCGTGTTTTGCTACCTCGTTTATTTCATGTAACATGCAATTCTATTAATGATTTAACTGGTTTGATCATACTTAGCGCCAACTCGTCAATGGCGCTGAGCATTATAAGCCAATGAAGAAAATTGTTAGCTGCTCAGGTGGAAAACTACAGCAAGCAAAACTCCTAATTGCATGTTACATTGTTATAAATACAAAAGTCAAATTCATATTAGAAAATATCAGAAAATATAATAGGTTACTTACGGCAGGAATATTTTGATCATGGTTCTTTTGAATTAGTTCAACGTAGGGCTAAACAGTTTCAACAGCAGACACAACCGCGGCATTTAAGACGAATCATTACAAATACCTTTGTTGTGTGGACTAGTCCATCCAGATCGGCTCAATTTGATCCGGCCTATAACCAGCAGCAGTGCCGGTTCGTAGATAAAATTATTGAGGTTGCTGCTTCAGAAAATCTTTAGCCATTGTTTTAATATTGTGTAAAAGGAAACAAACATATAAAAAGAAAATTTATACATAAGCTTGATCGTTTTAGCCACTGCTGGGTAGTATGTTAAATTTGTTCATTGAACGCCGTGAATTCCTCCTTGTTTCTCAAAAATCCCCACTAAGTCACAAATGCAGGCATTACTCACTTTTGCCAGCTGGGTGGACTAGAGCAACGGGGTATAAAGTATCTTGCTCAATGACACAATGCACCGCCGGGTATCGAAATTACGACCTCTCGTTCGTGAGCAGAATACTCTCCCAGTTGGCCACACGCCCTTCACATATTTGTGGTTATAATAATAAGATTTTTAACAGCAAGACATATCTTTGATCAAATGTTTTTTTTTTTCCAACCACAGCCATTTCGACAGAGTCTATCAAGGAATACATCATTCATAGAGCATTTTTAGAAATAATCACATCATTAGATCATTTGTGTGGCATTTGTTCCAGCTATTTGCGTTCCCAATGAACTCACCTTTGTCTTTCATCGTTTTGAGGTCAATACATTATGATTCTTCTCTCTCTCTCTCTCTCTCTCTCTCTCTCTCTTTCTCTCTCTCTTTCTCTCTCCATCGGGCTGCTTTGCCTTGTGAAAATGCTCGTAAACGCTACGCACAGAAGAGGCGTTGAGATGAACCTGATGCGAGTTACCTCCTCTCATGGCTATTTATAAGCACAGGCATGGCTGTGTGGTTAAGAAAGGAGAGCTTTGTAAGCATATAATTTCCGGTTGAATCTCACTGTGCAGCACCCTGCGTAAGTTTCTTCTGCAAATTTTCTATAGAAAATTATAACCAGCACTAATTTGGTGACTATCTTATCGCTGTTTATATCAGACGTCTCAAATACGAAGCGTCGTAACAAAATCAGTGCTGGTTATAATTTTCTGTGGTAAATCTGTAGAAATATCTTTAACAAATGATGTAATAGCACTGCTAACACAGTAGAACACAGTATTGACTTGCAAAAACATTTAATATACTTTGTAGTAGATTATCGTTCTATAACGAAATACGGTGTCTCAGCAGGTCATCTATATTTTCCATATATTCATATATTTTGTATACTATGCTTACGTTTTCACTGCTTTGTATTTTTTCTTTTGTCACATGCTTTCATGTAACAAATTGTATTCTGACTTTGTAATGACCACTTCATCCGACGTCCTATTAGCAAATGAATTAAATTTTCATTTTTAATCATCACACTCGTCATCGTCGTAGTCGTCGTCTTCATCGTCGTCGTCCTCCTCCTGCTCCTCCTCCTCCTCCTCCTCCTCCTCCTCCAACTCACTATCATTTTCGTCATGGTTATCAGCGTCATAATTCTTCTTCTTCTTCTTCTTCTTCTTCTTCTTCTTCTTCTTCTTCT
>NC_068997.1:13594511-13598110 GCF_001194135.2 Octopus bimaculoides
TTCTTCTTCTTCTTCTTCTTCTTCTTCTTCTTCTTCTTCTTCTTCTTCTTCTTCTCCTCCTCCTCCTCCTCCTTCTCCTCCACATCATCATCATCATCATCATCATCATCTTCACCACTACCACCATCATCACCACCATCATCAGTCCTCGTAATGTCCCCCTCATATATGTCCCTGTGGCTAATACAAGAAATTCCTCATCATCATCATTATTATTATTATTATTACAAAACTCATTAACCATGGAATCAAATCAAAAGGAAAACATTTTTCAAATTCATTCACCGCCACCACCACCACCACCACCACCACCAATGCCACCGCCGCCACTATATCAACGACAACAACAGCAACGACACCAACAATAAGCAACAAACAACAGACAAAACGCGAACAACAAAAATACATAATTAATAAAAACCTGCACCAGTACCAAACAAAAAGAAAAAGAAATTAAATAAAAAAAACACAAAAATCAAACCAAAAACGAAAATGATTGAATACTACGAAAACTAACTAACGAAATCTTCAAATGCAGCCATTATCAGAGCAAAGTCACCGGTGCCACCACCGACAACACCACCACCACCACCACCACCACTACCCACGTCGACATAACTGCTTTAAACACAGCAAATACAGCAACAACAACAGCCAAGAAATTACAGCAAAATAACTCTACAACAATAAGCTAAATTAATAAAGGATGGATCAGGAAAAGAAGTGCTTTTAATACAAGCGAGATGAATTGTTCTGTTTCAACTAGAAAAATTCCAAACCCAATTCAGAGATGAGAAAGTAGTATTAATAATGATATTGTTTTCCTTTCTTTTATAATATAATATTATTCTGAAATGAAACGACGAGAGATAATATATGATAAATACTGTGTATATATATATATATGTATATATATATATGCGTATAGGTACGTGTGCATACATACACATAAGCACACATATTATTCATGAAAATACGCACACACACATACACACATATATACAGAAATGTATGCTTTTATAAATGGAGATGCATATGTGTAGATACATATTTATGCATATGTATATATGCGTATATGTATATATATATATGTGTATATATTGTATATATATATATATATATATATATATATATATATATGAATATATATATATATATGTACATTTGAATATATATAGACGATATGCATAGAGGAATACGGAATACGCATAAATACATATAGCATTACTTCGCAAAGAATTATTTGTCTGTCATCAGAATCTAAAACTCAACTCATTTCTTGTTTTCCTGCCGTAAGGCGAAGAATTGAAAGATGAATCATTAAAGATAACAAATTAAACAGACACATGCGTTTACATGTCCTCATCGTCACACACATGCACAAGAGTACGATGAAAACCCACGCAGATACATATACATTAGGACGCACCCATCTAGAAACACCCACCCACACAAACACACACATACACACATGGATATACACACACACATATATATTCATGTATATGTAATATACGTACATACATACACTCGTCCATATATGTTTGTTTCCTGTATGTGTGCGGATTCATTTACAAATGAACAATAATATTTCGAAAAATATACACGTAGATTGTCATGGGCATTCATAAATTCATAAATATTAACCATAGACACATATGGTTAATATTTATGAAAGCCATAATACACATGCGCACTCTGACACAGACATAAGCATAAACACACATACACAAACAGACATTTATTGAAGTTCTTAACCCAAACGTATGACATAAAATACTAAATATATTTATTAGTCATACATTCTTTCTATATATAAATACATACCTATATTCCTATCTATCTATCTATCTATCTATCTATCTATCTATCTATCTTTTCTTTTCTTATATTCTTTTACATGTTTCAATCATTTGACTGCGCCCATGCTGGAGCAGCGTCTTTAGTCGAACAAATCGAACCCAGGTCTTATTCTTTGTAAGCCTAGCACTTATTCTATCGTCACCTTTATCGAACCGCTGAGTAACGGGGACGTAAACACACCAACATCGGTTGTCAAGCGATATTTGGGGACAAACACTGACACACACACACACACACACACATACACACACACACAAATATATACACAAACACAAATATATATATACACACACACACATATATATATATACATGTGTGTGGGTGTGTGTGTGTGTGTATACGACGGGCTTCATATATGTATAGACAGACATTTATACAAATACATATAGTTATATACTCACATTCTCTCTCTCCTGCTCTCTCCTTTCTTAGTCGTTTTTATCTCTCTCTGCCTTCCACACTCATTCTCCCTCTTGTCACTTTCTCTCTATATACATATATATATACATGAGTGTGTATACATATATATGCATAAATACATACTTATGTAATATATCATGCATTCTCCAAACAAATGAACAGGTATAATATACGGAACATACGTGTTCTTATGCGCAGGAACATAAAGGCATAGACGCCAATGCATTCAATACACTAACTTCTGAATCTCAGTTCCAAGACTTCCCTCACCCATATTGTCAATCTGTCCGTCGGCCTGCATCACACACACACGCACAAATACACACACACACACGTATTATCTCTCTCTTTCTCCCCCTCTATCCTTTATTTATCCCAAAGTGTACACAGAATGTCTGTATTTAGTTTCATTTTTTACTCTTCCTTCCTCATCCATTTCTCTCAGACTATATAACGAACTACCTATCTATCTTTAGGAGCACATATTTTGTCTAATATCTATCTATTTATCTATCTAAATCAAAAAATAAGCAACACGGATTTCAAAGGTGAGTGCAGTACGCACGTTTCATGCTACTTCAATTTATTTAAGTAATGCGAGCATTACCTTAAATGCAATATGAAGAGCAACTATCTATCTATCTATCTATATATATATATATATATATATATATATATACATATATAGGCAAGCTAAGTGCGAGGGGGAAACTTATATACAAGCACATTCATCCGGATATATACACACAGGCAAACATACCTATATATACACACATATAAACTCACACATCAGATATATGTGTACACAGATACACATCATAAACAAACACATTTATACACACACTCATACTCTTTATTACCTATATCCGTATAGGTTCTCAGGTTCTCATAATTATTCATTTATTTGTTTATACGGTTTAAAATATATATTATCTTTCGGTATAAAAATCTGTATAATGGAAAAACGAAATTAAAACTCTATTGAATTTTTAATATAGGTCCTTCATGTGATTGTATAAAGTGACAGTTTCACGTGAATATTTGATGATGATAAGAACAGCTCAAACAACACTGGGAAATTAAGAAGCAGATTCCATGCACTTTTATAATGCTGCCAATGTGATGTTATTAAAAAGTTAAAAAAATATATATATAGTGATGATGATAATAATAAAAAGGCACAGTAATAGCACAAAGGAAAGGAAGAAAGAAAAAAGAAACTGAAAGGAAGAAAGCAACAATAAATATATTGGTTTGTATTGTGAGACTGGGATATGTTTGCGAGTATATATATATATATATGTATATATATATAT
>NC_068997.1:13598590-13600493 GCF_001194135.2 Octopus bimaculoides
TATATATATATATATATATATATATATATATCTACTTTAATTGAATAACTTTATATGGATATATATAAAATAACAGTGACGAAATAGGATTTATATAATTATTTATGCGTGTGTGGTTGAGTGGGTATCTACATATAGAGAGGAGAAACTGATATAAATGATATATATGTATATATATGTATGTATATATAAGTATATATATGTATGTATATATATGTATATATGTATACATATGTTTATATATATATATATACATATATACATATAGACACACATATAGATGTATATATATATAAATAACATGGACATATATATATGTATATATATGCGTGTGTAGATATGTATGTATACGTATATAGAAGCAACCATGCATATATACACGCTCACTTTTTTCTTTTAATATGCAGGCAACGTCTGTGTGTTTCAATGATAAGTGTACGTTTATATTTCATTATATTTGACATAAACGTATATAGATAAACCTATTTCATTTTAAATGATTTGAACTAGAGCTCATATACGTAATATACATATTACATCATTTAAATAATATTGATTTTGTTTATTCTTTTCACATGTTGCATGCAATTTTTTTTTTCATCTATGTCACATAAATTCTCTCTCACAAACACGTAGACCTACAAATACACAGCATAAGATATTCTAAAACAGAGAATTGCAGAAACATATAGACACCTACATATATTCTTTCGTACACACAGACACACACACGCTCACACACATACGCACACTCAAGCACACACACACACACACACATAGATAAATACAAATATACGCGCCTATATATACGTTTATATATGTATGTGTATGGGTATGTATATATACATATATATATATACATATATATATGTATGTATATATATATATATATATATATATATATATATATATATATATATATATATATATATACCAGTTAATTTGCATATATATATTTATTTTTGAAGTAAAAGAAACAAGTAATTCCTTGTATTTGCATGTATGTCATGGATATAGTTTGCTTTCCATATTTAATTAATTTGAAATTATCTTAAATATGGGTATGTACGTGCATGTGGTTCTGTACGTGTGTTCGTGTTTCGGTATTTGTGTTTACATCATCGATGTGTATATATATATGAGTGTTTATGTACCGTTCACCTACCTCAATTCTTGTAGCTATTTATCACATCTGTGCCTGTAGGTATATATAAGTATATAGTTTGTACGTATATATACGTGTGCCTGTGTGTATAATATACATATGCATCTAATATATTATATGTATATATTATATATATATATATATATATTACATATATATTACATATATATGTGTGTATGCGTGCATGTGTGAGTGTAAATATATATATATATACATACTTATATATATAAGTATTGATGTATTGTATGTATCCGTTCATATTTCTATGGTGTTTATTTTTTCTCTCTGCAAACTTCTTTAATCTGCTTTTAAGATTGATTTAAAATATAACGTGTCTTCCACCACAGAAATTTAATCAGTCATACATTTAAGATATTATTTCAATCTATATTGCCCCCATACAAATAATAACCGAAAATTATCCAAGTTCAAAGTGAAGAAAATATGTTAATACAACATACCTCTTTAGGAAATATGATTGAAGAAGTCGAAAAAAATAAGAATACTTCCCCAAAATATGATTTATATAGAAAGAATTTCATGAAAAAAATTTTAAGATATCATTATATATCGAAATAATTTCAATGAATATTTCCAAAATTAATTTCAGAAAATGTTTAGAGTCGTTTACTAAACGTGAATTTTTTTCTATACATACATACATGCATACTTGCATATGTACGTATGTATATATATATATGTACGTATGTATATATATGTATATAAATATATATATAT
>NC_068997.1:13600990-13601652 GCF_001194135.2 Octopus bimaculoides
TATATATATATATATATATATATATATATATATTCGCACTAATATAGCAATAATATATCTATATTATATAATGAGACAACAACAACAAGCACGACCTCTCCCATTTGCCCACAGATCACAAAAATTATTTAAATTTAAAGCAAAATAAGACAAATATGCCTATATGTTTCATCCATTACATCTTTTAGAATCGAGTGAACTTCTTTTTTTCTTTTTAAGCATGCAGAAATATATCAGAAATGTTGGCACAAAACTTCCAAGAATCTTTCCTCAGAAACTGAAATACTTATATGATTAAGGATTTTTTCCGCTAGACACAAATTACACATTGTTCAAGATTTTAGCAGCGCTGCTAGGTTCCAATGGATGCAACTTTAAAAAGAAACAATTTCATGATCTTAGCTGTAGGTACTCGCATTCACACAGATTTAGAAACCCACAAATTTACACATCTGCACCCTACACACATCTACACCTAAATACACCTACACACAGCTATGTATATATGTATCTGTCTATCTAAGTATCCATCTACCTATTTATTTCTGTTTGTGTGTGTGTGTGTGCGTGTGTATATGTATATATATATATATGTATTTATATACACTTACACACACACACACACACACACACACACACACACACACACACACACACACACA
>NC_068997.1:13601662-13601971 GCF_001194135.2 Octopus bimaculoides
ATATATATATATATATATATATATATATATGCATATATATGCATATATCTGTGTGGTGTGTGTGTATGTCTTTGTATATCTTAGAAACAAAAGCATATAAGACTTTGAGAACTTAACCACGAAAAAAAGGGAAAATATTAAAATTTTGATTCAAAGATACAAACTTGACATGTCAGTTATTGTTTTATCTTCTGAGGATTGCTGCTGGATCTCAAGATTCGTAGTAGCATTATAAGCAGTGGCTATAATCCATTTCCCATATCGATAATATTGTTATTATGGAATGGTTCGTGACTGTAAGAGAAGTCA
>NC_068997.1:13601981-13603313 GCF_001194135.2 Octopus bimaculoides
TATTACTGTTATGTCTCAATACTACACAGTGGCTGTGTGAGCATCTCATCTTCGTCGCCACTGTTATGTCTCAACGCTACTGCTATCTAGTACCTTCGGATGATCTCTACTCAACCGTTACACAACTGCTACTCGACTGCTACTCAACACTCCTACCACGGCCAGACTACCTCTATTTGTATGTCTTGGGAGATCCTACTTCTTCGCCTGGGGGCGTCGACACAACAATTACATTGACTCAAATAGCGTATATAGATAGAAATTGTTTTTAATTTTATATATCTTTATTGTCCAGAAGTTTATATGTTACAGTCAAACGACTTATCTAGTAGCAGAGGAATACTTTGCCACGAATATGCATAACCACCGGTAATTATACAAATACTTGATACCCATGTACATATGAACTGTTTATCGTAAAGAGAACATATATATGTCTGAATTTAAAGAATGTATTCACGATAACAAAGGTAACGTATTATAAATACGTTTGTTACATTTTCTTTGAAATTGATTTGTCTGTAAATTCGTACAACATGACTGCCATCTTAAATGGGCATTAGAAAAACGTTCTCAAATAACAAAAAATAATAATGATAATGATAATACTATTAATAGTATTAAATGATAAAAATAACAAAAATGAGAAATTACAAAATGAATATTATTACTGCCGAATAATCAGTAATAGCTGATGAGTCTTAACATGATATGTCATCTTGAGGAGTAGGGGGGGGGCAAAAATCGAAATTAAAGGCAAAAATCAAAAGCAATCTTCTCATTCCTTTGACACTAATTTACTACAACACTGCACCGGAAGTGTATCCGATTGATCTGCCCTTGTTCAAAGACAAATTTAATAAGTATATTTGTATTTCTATATATTTTATATATGTATGTGTAATTTTCAGTTCGTCTTCATGAATATATATATGTTTATGTGTGTGTGTGTGTGTGTGTGTGTGTACATATATGCATATATACATACATACATACATACACACACACACCCACATATATATATATATATATATATATATGCGTACAATACACACCCTTATGTATATGTATATATACAATCATATCCCTACGCATTTGTGTCTGTGTAAATGAATACATATAAGTATGTGTCTATCTATAAATGAGGGAGAGGAACAAAGTCAAGCAGAATACAGAGTGCCAGGATAACAGTTAGCTGGAGACAGATAATTAGATAGATATTGATATAGAATATATATTGCTAGTGTGTATCTGTATATAAGCAGATATGAATTATATCAGCTATACAGATACGCTGTACGTATATAGGTGCTTACATTGATACCTACATAT
>NC_068997.1:13604602-13606193 GCF_001194135.2 Octopus bimaculoides
CGTTAAATACACACACACACACACACAAACACACACGCACATATATATAATATATCTTGGGTGTATATTTAGATATACGAATGCAACTAAGTAAAAGACAAATGGTTTTATCTTATCCTACTTATACATACCTCTCTCTCTTTCTCTCACCCTCGCTTTCTCTCACCCTCTCTTTCTCTCACCCTCTCTTTCTCTCTCTCTCTCTCTCTTTCATTCTCTCTCCTTCTTTCTCTCTCTCTCTCTCTCTCTCTGCCTCTGTACATACATACATTCACACATACATACATGCATACATACATACATACATACAATAGAATTTTCATACTTTTTTGTCCTGACGACATTTCGGTTCACCTTTCGCGGTTCATCTATCGCAGTTTATTATTTAAGCATACGTCGATTCCTCTGTGGTTGTTGTTATGCATTTATAATAAACAAAATATAGACAAATTGTTAAAATAATAACTAAAAATATACAGTACAATACTGTTTCTGCTTCGCGGATTTTGACCTATCGCGTGGGGTGGTGAATGTAACGCCCGCGATAGTTGAGAGATTACGGTAATTAAAAAATATGTGTAATATACACATTAATATGAATCAAATAGATAGCACAGAAATGGTAACTGACACAATGCAACGGCGATGGGCCCAATAGAATGCATTTCTTTTGAACCCGGTCCTGGTTTACGCCACATGGTTCTCCTGAGTGCGCCTAAATTTATATATTTATATTATAATCAGACATACACAAGTGATAGCTGGTTTGTATTTGTTTTCTCGAGTGTGTGTGTTTTGGTGGATTATGTGTGTGTGCTGTGTGTGTGTTTGTGTATGTGCGTGCATGCATGCGTGTGTGTGTGTTTGTGTATGTACGTGCGTGCGTGCGTGCGCGCGCGCGTGTGTGTGTGTGTGTGTGTACAAAACTCATATATTATTTTGCTCAACCTTATTTTAATGCCAATTTGAGACAGGCACCACGTATGAATCACATGAAGGTTGAGTTGAAGGGAGAAGTTCCGTTTTTTTCATTAATTATTTATAAATGTTCTGTTAGCTTGCTTACGGTAATTTTGATGTTTACCACTTATAGGAAATGCAAATATGGAAATAAAGTTATCACAAGATACATGGCATTGATGAGAAGGAACAAGGTTGACTTCTGAATATTTATAACTTTAATGACAACATTGAGTATTTATGAATACTACCTGAATGACAAAATTTTAAAGTCAGACCAATTCTCTAAATGTGAAATTGGTAAATTGAATCCTTTCCTTCGTATTTACAGTTAAGATGTATTAGTGAGCTTGTCGGAACAAGTGACAACAGAATTCCAAATGCCCTTATGTATAACCAGCTGTATGATACCTGGAGAAGCAAAGGAAGACCATGGTTAATGTACATCTATAAGCTGAAAGTTAGACCGGAAGTAACAAAAATTCTCTTGGAAAGGTTGATTTGGACTGCAATAAATGTAAGTTCAATTTCTATAAAGCCAGAGAGAGACAGACAGGCAGACAGAGAGACAGATAGAGAGAGAAATACACACAAACACACACACACACACACACACAAATATATATATATA
>NC_068997.1:13607090-13612303 GCF_001194135.2 Octopus bimaculoides
TATATATATATATATATATATATATATATATATATATATATATATGCGTGTGTATGTGTGTGCATGTGCGTGTGCATGTGTGTGTGCTTGCGTTAACATTTTTGTACGCATATGTTTCTCCATTAATATATGTACACGTGTAGCAACAATCTTAACATTGGATAGAAATAATAAGTATATACCATATAATTGTCTTTGTACAACTTTCTACATACCTCTTATCCCATCTCTTTGGCTCTCTCTTCCTTTTTAATCCTTTCTTTATTGTAATCTCACCTCACAACTCTCACACACTTTCTCTCTTCCCACACACTCTCTCGCTCCTCTCTCTCTATCTATCTACCTATCTTTCTTTCTTTCTTTCTTTCTTTCTATCTTCCTTTCTTCCTTTCTTTCTTTCTTTCTTTCTATTCCCTTTTCCAATACAGAACTGTCCTTACCTACAAATGCAATTATTCGCATGCAACCAGAAATAATTGTCTTGTGCAGGAATAAAGAACAATTCCAGTAGCTTTTATCATAAGGAATCTTTTACATTTTCTTCCATTCATTAATTTCTTGTACCGGAAACAAGCAAATTCCAACAGTATAGTTCCTGATCTTTGACACAAATTGAAATATTTGTTGTAAGCAAAAAGAAAAGGAGATTAAAGTCAGTTGAAGTGACATGGGTGATGGCAGAGATGAGGGTAAGAAAGAAATAAAAATGAAACATAATGTTATTACTCTATGATCTCTCTTTCTCTTTCTCATTTACTCATTCGCTTTCTCTCACTCTCTCTCTCTCTCTCTCTCTCTCTCTCTCTCTCTGTATATATTTATATGTGTTCTTGTCGATGTGTTCGTACGTATAAAAACAAAGAAACTGGGAAAGACAATTATCGAAATAACAAGTATATTCTTCATATAGTTGTACGTAAATGTATGAATATTGCAGTCATACACACCTTTATATACATGTGTATGCCCACACATACAAACACACACACATACACGGGCATATACATACTTGGGCATGCACATAGAAGTGTATACATATAGACACATATATACACAGACATATAATAAACACTCACATACACACACACGCAACCCTCCCGCACATATATATGCGTGTGAGCATGTGTGTTTGTCTGTACGTGTTATAGGGTCGATTGTAACAGATGCTTACCTGTTCTGCTTCATTTGCGAAATTAACAGAAAATGTAGTAACTTCTCATTCTTCCTAATGTCGATTTCAGATTTGTAGAGTACTATATGAATTCATTGAATCGTGTGGTTTTCACAGAAAGCTCCTCTAGACAATTCGGCTAGCAGAACACAAAGTTATTTAATACAGAGCAGTACAAGACATAGCTCTATACAGATGAAATCCAGGAGATTCGATCGATGAGAATATTTTATGAGGGGTATGTATACTATACAAATTCAGGTGGTACGAGTGGTAAATATATTCATTCAACCACTTGTCATCATTAGGATTACGGCCGTTTCGCTGCCGTCCTCATGCAATAATAATTTCAGTGTATAATAAATTATGTTTACATGTCTGCAAATATGCATACTATTCATCGTATTTACAAATCAGAGCAGATAAGGAATGCTTGCTCATCAAATAACCAGAACACGGTTATATTGTTATATCAGTGTTTTAACTGTAAGTATTAATATAAGATTTTCTCTTTATGTATAAAATATATCGAAGACCGACACCCTGTGCGTATTTGCAACCGATATTCGGATGTAAACGTTTATATGTGTTTATTTCTATTTATATTGTATGTATATGCATGTTTTAGTGCATGTATTTATATGTTTGCTTGTGTGTGTACTAATGTTTGTCCCCATCCGTTCTGTATGTTCATTAGTGTTTGCAAAAGTACACAACTGTGTGAGTGTGGTTGTGTATCATTTAGTATTATTTTATTCTTTTAAGTGTTTTATCTTTGGTTTAATATCAATGGTTAACTGCCCTTGTCTCCGTTTGCTACCATCGCTTTGAAATGTCATTATTTACTAAGGTAACAAGAGTTTCATGATCAGAATAGAACTACGCTTGCAATTCATATTTTTGAAGTCAGTTGTAATACTAATATGCTGCATGAACGGTAACTGTTCATATTCTCATTATTCATTTGCTTATAACTTGAATAAAAAGCAGAAAAGTATAAATTTTCACCTGTTTTGCATTATCTATCCATCTTCTACAGATGTTTCTACGGTACAAAACATCATTATTCATATGAATACGCAATTAAATTATATTTTAACAAATTAATGTATAAATGATGTGTTACCCATTCCTTCAGGAGTAAAATATTAACCAGGAAACCGTTACTGATTGATTCATACTTATTTCTCGAATACTTTTGGCTATGATTGACTTTCAGTTTTTAAGAAGGAATAAACACTCTTGATAGATCGTCTCAGAAATGTTTAGCGGTTAATTTTGTTATTGTTTATTTTACTGGTTTAATCAGAGGAGAAGATATGGCACCCATTAGCGATTTCAGTTCCCGGCTGAAGAAATAGAGGAAGTAAGTTATCATCAGAAACGAGACCAAGCACAAATGTTCTCAACGTAGTGGAAACCAGCAAAATCACCCAAGATGTATGTGTAGCATTAGATCCGACAAGTGGTTATGTCTATGATACAAGAAACGGAACGGCCAATTTTTAATAGGCTTGTACACATATTCCCTATTCCAAATTTCATCCAAAGTCTTTGGTAAAAAAGGAAAATACCTGCCTAAACTGTTAACAAGGTAGAATCGAACTTGAAATCACATAGTTGCAAAGCGAACCCCCCTGCCACACAGTAGCGCATGCGCTCATGTTGATTATTTATAAACTGTTTCAGCGATTGTTATTATATTATCGGTTTTTGCTTCAAAGTGTAATATCGGTGTTGTCTAGAATATAATTTGTGAAATTATAGCTATTAGGTTTGTGCTTACACTTGTATTTGCCGTTGTATATTCGAAACATATTCAAAATTGCTAATCAATACAATTGCTAGTATAGTGGTTATTGGTTTAGATTATGTTGATGGGAAAGATTACTCCAGCAAGGATATCGAGCGTGAAAGGTAACTTCAAAAGTGTCTGAAGGTAAGTGGTGTCATTTTTGTCGTTCACGTATTGACTTGGCTAGAAAGGCTCTTGGTAGATAGCAGATATTTGTACATCTGAATCTTTAATGTTTAAATCTAAATACGCTACGGTGTGCTGCTGAATAACGTATAAAATATTCTAAAAATTAAACATTAAACCTCAACGTAAAACTGATTTATATATATATATTGATTACCGAAATACGAATGTCAACTAACATACCGTATAGACTCCCTGCAGTGAATTTATTATTATTGATATTTTCGGTTTAATCCGAGGTCAGCTTATAATCAAAGACATACTACTGGTGACCATCTTAACTCTTTTTCTCGTATGGAAAACTATATTGCTCAATATTTTCTTCGATCGTTAATTAGAGATAGGTTTTGAGTTGAGTGAAATTTGGCTCTATTGACTAGGTTTAGAAATAAAACAAAAGCTAAGCCTTAATCGTTAATCACTTTTACATCGATCACAATGCTCAATCGATAAAGGGAGAAAATTTCAAAGAAATGATAATTAATTTTACAGTAAATGGAAAGATTAGATTTCACGCTAATTTGAATTTTTATTCCAATGAAAAAACATTTGTTAGCAGGTAAGATGGAAATATTTTTGTCATATTTTTGTCATGTATTTCGTCAGTATAACATTTCGTCAGTATAACATATGAGGTTCAAATTTTTTGCACAAGGCCAGTAACATAGGGGGAGGGAGCTAGTCGATTACATCGACCCCAGTGCTCAACTGGTACACTCGGCAGCATTTGAACTGAGAGCGTAAGGACAGACGAAACGTCGCTGAACCGAAAAACCGGTGTGGCAGCGATTCTGCCAGCTTTCCGCCTTATATTGCATTCAGGCGTGCTTTGGTTAGTTGACATATTAGTTAATGCGAGTTAGAGTTTGGAATGTAACTGAAATGGGTGAAAGTGATAAATTTATGTCATTCAGGTAGATGAGGATTTACTGCAGGACTTACGGAAAAAGTTCTTTATGTATTCAAATGTTCATTAATCAGAAGAAAGAGAATATAAGCCTGGCTTTAAGTGTTACTAACTCTCAATGAAAAGGAATCGTAATTTCATAATATTAAGAATAGATATCACAAATATTCAATGCTCGTCGTAACTCGACTTGTACCATCAGGAATTCGAACGACTTCTAGGTATTTCTATAATAATTCATTACTCAAGTTGTTTTGGTACAACTCTCAGCAGGTGGTCTATACGACATCGACCACAGTGCTCAATTGTTACTTTATCGACCATAAGCAATGTCAACCTCAACGGAATTAAAACGTAGAGACAGACGAAATGCCAATAAGCATTTTTCCTGTCGCGATAACGGTTCTTATTTCTAAACATAGAGGGGACAAACAAGGACAGACAAAGGGATTAAGTCAACTAGATCGACTCCAGTGCGTAACTGGTACTTTATTTATCGAACGGGAAAGGATGAAAGCCAAAGTCGACCTCGGCGGAATTTGAACTCAGAGCGTAACGGCAGACGACATACCGCTAAGCATTTCGCTCGGCGTACTAACGATTCTACCGGCTCGCCGCCTTCAAAACGATAATAATATTAATGATAATAACAACTGTTTCCAATTTTGGCACTAGGAAAACAATTTTATGGAGAAGGTGGGGAAGTCGATTATGTCAACCCCAGTATTTGAGTCATCCTTCATTTTTCGACTCCAAAGGATGAAAGACAAAATAGATCCCGGTGGAATTTCAACTCCGAACGTGAAAAGCCGGAAGAAAAGACATTTAGCATTTCGTCCGACGCTCTAATGATTCTAGCAGTTCACCACATTAATTACAATAAAAAAACAGCAACAAAAACGACGATGCTACTGCTGCTGCTGCTACTACTACTACTAATAATAATAATAAAAATAATAATAACAACAACAACAATAATACCAAACAAAGAAAAAGCAGCGCTAAGGTTAAATAACGCTATTTTATTGAAGTTATATTGTAAATATTAACCGATTTAAAATTAGTAATATAGCGATGAATGTAATAATAATAATAATAATAATAATAATAATAATAATAATAATAATAATAATAATAATAATAATAATAAACAA
>NC_068997.1:13612313-13612594 GCF_001194135.2 Octopus bimaculoides
AACAACAACAACAATAGCAACAACTACAAAATGATCATATCTTAGTAGATCATTGATAGAAGTAATAGTGAGAAAGGGTATGTGCTTGTAGAGACGTGTGTCATTAAGGAGTTGGGTAGAAGGGTGGAAACCATATTTCATTACAACCGCCATGTTTTATCGATGAATCCTTTTATTACTCAAGATTATCTGAAATATCACGAAATCTGTTTAGTCATTAATGTCTTTCCGGAAGAAATTCGATTTAAACACACACACACACACACACACACACACACACA
>NC_068997.1:13613085-13616495 GCF_001194135.2 Octopus bimaculoides
ATATATATATATATATATATATAGGCGCAGGAGTGGCTGTGTGGTAAGTAGCATGCTTACGAACCGCATGGTTCAGTCCTACTGCGTGGAACCTTGGCAAGTGTCTTCTACTATGGCCTCAGGCCGACCAAAGCCTTGTGAGTGGATTTGGTAGACGGAAACTGAAAGAAGCCCGTCGTATGTATGCATATATACATATATATATATATGTCTATATGTTTGTGTGTCTGTTTTTGTCACCCCAATATCGCTTGACAACCTATTCTGATGTCTTTATGTCCCCGTAACCTAGCGGTTCGGCATAAGTGACCGATAAAATAAGTACTAGGCTTACAAAGAATAAGTCTATTTGCTCGACTAAAAGCGGTGCTCTAGCATGGCCACAGTCAAATGACTGAAACAATTAAAAGAGTAAACTACCTTAACATCAAACTAGTTGATTTCATCTACCGAGTCATAATTTCCATTCGCTACGACATTTTCAGGATGTATATGTTTCCAAGCACAAATTCCAAATAACTGTAGTTACGAATGAAACGGCCATTGATTTATCTGCAGCAATCACTAAACTGTTTTGGCTGCTTTTGTCGTATAAATCATTAACCAAATTAAATTCAAATGAAAATAAATATATATATCTGATAATAAAGGACTACAATTTACTTCTCTCAGAATATCTTTAATTTGTTTAACTATCCACCCCAATATAACAATGCATGAGCTACGATCGATAAAGCTAACCACCTATATTGTATAACAACCGAGTTTCGTAGCTGTAGTTATGTAACAATTTGTGTCTGAGATTTTGAGATCTTTCTTTTTTACTTGCAACAATAAGCAAGTGTGGACGTAATGAAACCAACGCACTGTTTCGCCCCTGCTTCTTGTCTATCAATTCTTTGTCAGCTTTTATGTTTTTAACACTGCCGATACCACCATAATGAATGGTACTGCCCAAGTGTCGAAATCCTAATGATATCCGTCAGATATATTTACTTCTTGACTATGATTTCACTGTATCTTCCTGTGTTGTGATTCTAATTTGTCTTTCATTGAAATTTTAGTCTTTGTATGGCTTATCTTGTTCAGAGGTTCTTGGTTTCTTGGTATATATAGTGTTTGCGTTGATTATATCATGCCATACATTGAAATTGCATGATTGCCCTTGATTAGAATTATAATTCAGGTGGGAAAATGTAATATTTGTAATCGGGTTTCTGGTTTATGGAGGTATTACGCACACACGCGCTCACACACACACACACACACACACACACACACACACACACACACACACACACACACACACACACACACACACATACACACACATGTGCGCGTATATGATATTCAGATATGAAATCATTACACAAATGCATTAGTAAATGAATATGCAAATTCACATAAATTATTGAACGCATAAGTCTTCAATCCACTACTTTCTGTTTGGGTATTCTCACTGAAATTACCAAATTGTGCAACTTTTGCGCAATTAATATGCACCGAATATTGCACAATTAATATGCACCAATATTGCACAATTAATAGCCGCCAAGTATTTATCCTCTTTCTACATGCTCAATGGTTTTAGTGTCCTTAACAACCAACAGTCAAATGCATCGTTGATCATCGCTGCTGAAAGCTTCTCTACGCTATGATACTAGTTGTTGATTTTGCTGTAATAGAGATCTGACAAGATTTTATTAATAAAGCATATCTATGATTGTAATAGATCTGTATTGCGGGTATAAATTATGGAATGTCATCATAAATATCATATTTTAAAACATTCTTGTTCGTCGTCTGAATATATATTAAGACATTTCACTCAATGTATTGAATTAAGATCTGAAATGTAAGGAAGCATTCACACCAATTTAAAAATTAAACTGCCACTTACAGAAACAGTAACCCATTTGCCTTGCTCTGTAGCACGTAAGAGAGGTTTCCGCATCATGCACTTCACTACTATTATGTAATATTTATAATTGCAAATAGAATATTTAAGAGAATGTACAAGCAATCAACTGCTGGACTAGTTGCTCTGTATATTATTTATAATGTATTTTTACGAGTGGTCATCTCTATTTACAGTCTGATGATCATGCCAAACCTATTTCTCATTGTATAATAATAGAAAATATCTACCATACTGGATTTAGATATATAATTCCATCTGGGACACATATTAAATACTGCAGGCGTGACGGTAAGTAATCCATTCATAGGTCAAAAGACCGGTGTATTTATAATGGAAATTCAAATTTATGTATTAAATTGCTGGCATGTTTTTCTTTATCTTTACTTTTCCAATACTGAACAGGTTTTTCAGGTCGATTATCTTAGATAGAATTACAGTAATATATCCATGTATTATATTTGGTATTTGCAGTCTAATATTAAGAATATACTTTTTTGCAAGCAACCATGACTGTTGTAAATCACATTCATAGCCAAACCTCGATTTGCAAAATTTTACATAGCTTTAAAATATGGCATTCCTAACATATCTATACTTTCAAAAACCTGAATGACAGAACACAAATTCATCCAAGTATATTTTGTACGCCGTAGACAGAAAAACCACGTGTTTCACTCTCACCTTTGTCCTACCATATATACGCAGAAATTTTTCATCCATTTTTAGAATTTTATTTTATTTTCATTTGTATATTTATTTTCTCTTGTTATTATGTGTTTTAGAAACTTTCGACAGACAAGGTATATCGTATTGCAAATAGATTTAACAAGACTTCGGCATATTAAAAAATAGTAGAATCTCGTACTTCAAGATATTATGCGAAAACCTTACTGTAAAAACTTTTTAATTATTCATTGGCTAATATATATTTTGTATCTAATGAGAAACATTTCGAATGAAACTACTTAAAGTAGTCACGTGATACGATAACCCATATTTGCTTTGTATCATATATCAGGAGTTGGTTGCTTACATTTATACTTCAATTGCATAGTCGTAAAGTCGCTGCCCCGAGAAAGACATAATTTATATGAATAATTTTTTTTTATCTCATCAGGAAACAGGTATCTTACAAACATTAATTATGATGTACCCTGCGGTGCATGCATCCGTTTTTTTTTTATCAAATATATTACACACACACACGCACTCATATATATATATATATATATATATATATATATATATACCACTATACATGCATACATACGTATAAATTCTGTTTGTAGGTGATTCGCATAAAATGTTATACATGGATACATGGATGCATGTATGTATGTATGTATGTATGTATGTATGTATGTATGCATGTATGTATGTATATGAACACCTCGCTATTATTAATTATGCGGTATCCCGTGGAGTATGTATGCGAAGTGTAACCGAATATATATATATATATATATATATATATATATATATATATATA
>NC_068997.1:13616559-13617429 GCF_001194135.2 Octopus bimaculoides
GTATATATGAATATGAATGTGTGTGTGTGTGTGTGTGTGTGTGTGTGTGTGTGTGTGTGTGCATGAATATGTATATATAATATAATGTAACATAATTCCAAGACTATTTATAATTCCAAGAGACTTACATACTCTACAGGGAACAACATAATTGGTCTCAGCGAGGCATTTATATTAATACACATACAATTACAAATATGTACACATACTTAGAGTCTTAACTGATATAAGAGAAATAGGACAGTTATGGATATAAATGCAGGAATAATATAGAACATAAAATGAATTTAGTCGACATTTATTAAATTAAGCTCTTGATATATTTGATCCCGAACCGAATGATTTTTTACCATTTCATAAACCTCTGGGTCTTATACAACGATTGAAGACCTATTGGGTAAAATAAAAGAATGTAACACTCGCTAGAATTGAAAGATTTTCAACTTTGTCAACACAGGCCGTCAGGATTGGATCTTAGGATGACTTTATCATCTGGTACTCTGCTCCATCAACGGAAGAGCCTGCCCGGGGATCAATCTCAGAATCATGGAGGCCATCATTATAAACAAATTGAGACCTGCCATTGCCAACAGGAAGGCACTACACTTAGCAGACTGCTCGCTATAGCAGCACCTGTCTGCGCATGTCACTTTCCTCTTCCCTCTCATTACCTCCTTACTCTCCTACACATTTCGAAATATCCTGAAGAGGGGACATAACCCCGAAATATAGAAATACAAGGTAAAACTGAAACTTTGTTTTGTTTTTCTTTTGTAGTTTACTTCGTACCGTCTCTCATTGTTCCAGCCTTACACAACGAATCTCTTTAAAGTTATACCACAGAATGCTTCACTAAAACTACTTAATATA